>NW_027467679.1:37500-47500 GCF_046742065.1 Oratosquilla oratoria | reverse complement strand
TCTCCAGAACTGGGTTATCTTCTACAGAGATTGTACACCCTTTGTGAGTATTGTAATACGCTGACCGAACTAGGGAGAAAAAGTGAATAAATCGAGAAATAGATAAATAGGTAAATAAACAAATAGATAAATAGATAAATGGATACATAAATAAATAGACAAATAAGTGAATAAATGAATGATAAGTAAATAAATAAATAAATGAAATAATAAAAAATAAATAATAAATGAATAAATGATTAAGAAAACAAATGAACAAACAAACAGATTAACTGATTAATAGATAAATAAATAAATAGATAAGTAGATAAATGAATAAATGAACAAATAAATTAATAAAGAAGTAATTAAATAATTAAATAAAAATAGATAAATAAATAAGTTAATTAATTAATATACAAGTAAATGAATAAATAAATAAATAGATACTTGGATACATTTATAAAGCAAAGAATAGATAAATAGTCTACATGAATAAATAGATGAATGAATAAAGAAAAAATGAATAGATGAATAAATCAATAGATAAATATATGTAAATAAACAATTAGATTAATAGGCAAATTGATATACAGACAGATAAAAACGAATAGATAGGTAAGTAAATAAATGGATAAGTGAATAAATAAGTAAATGAATAAATAAATATGATAAATAAGTAAATGAATAGATGAATAGACGAATAAAAATAGATAAATATAATAGATGAGTAAATAAGTATGATAAATAAATAAATGAATATATGAATAGATGAATAGATAAATGAATAAATAAGTAAATAAATAAATAAATAAATAAATAGATGAATAAATAAATAAATAAATAAATAAATAAATAAATAAATAAATAAATAAATAAATAAATAAATAAATAGATAAGGTAAATAAATAAATAAATAAATAGATAAATAAATGAATAAAAAAAAAAACTTGAAATACAATATAATAGCGATTGAATGAAACATTCCTTTCCAATCACGTGCAACCAATCACCCGCTCCCTTATTCACTCATTACAACTCATCACGGCCAATCATCTCGCGAGTCTTCTTCGTTTCCACCTCATCCTTCATCACACCCAATCTTTCACACCCAATCCCCCTGAAAAAAGCATCCTGACACCTAATCCTTCGCTAGTCCTCCTAGCCTTCCCCCTCAGCCAGCATAAATCCCTAATCAACTCCCTTTCTCCTCCTTCACCTCCTCCTCCTCCTCCTCCTCCTCCTCCTCTTCCTCTTCCTTATCTTTCTCTGCCTCCTCCTCCCCCTCCCTCTCCTTTCCCTTCTCCTTGTCCTCCTCATCCTCCTTCTCCTCTTCTTGTTCCTCCTCCCCTGCCTCCTCCTCCTCCTCTTCCTCTTCCTTCTCCCCTACTTTTCCTTCTCAGCTCCTCCTCCTCCTCCTCCTCCTCCTCCTCCCTCTCTCCTCCCTTTTCTCTTTCTTCTCTTCCTTTCCTTCCTCCTCCTTCTCTTCCTTCTTCTTCTCTTCTTTCTCCTCTTCGTCCTCCTCATTTTCCTTTATCTTCTACTTATCCTCTTTCTCTTCCTGGTCCTCCTCTTCCTCTTCCTAGTTTCTCCCCTCCTCCTCCTCCTCCTCCTTCTCCTCCTCCTCCTCCTTCCCATACTCATCCTTTCCTTCCTCTTCATCTTTCTCTTCCTCGTGCTCTTCTTCTTCCTCCTCTTCCCTTTCTTTCGTCTTCTTCCTCTCTCCACTTTCTTCCTTCTCTTACTCCTCCCCTCTTCCTCTTCTTCTTCCTCATCTTTCTTTAACTCCTGCTCTTCTTTCTCCTCCTCTTTTTCTACCTCTTCCCTCTCTTCCTTATTCTTTTCTTCCCTTTCTTCCATCTCTTACTCCTTTTCCTCCCTTTCTATTTTAAGTACTCTTACCTTCAGTTAGACTACTTTCTCTTATTTTCCTTTTCCTTCCGTACTCCACTTCCTTCTTCTCCACCTTCCCCTCCCTCTCCTCTTCTCTTCCTATCTTCCTCTCCTCCCTTCATTCTCCTACTCTCCCTTAACTTCCCTTTCAAATTTCTCCGTCTCATTACTTTCCTCCCCTCACTTCCCCTGTTCTCCGTCCCTCTCTCTTTTCCTTCCCATTCTTCCCTTCTTCCCCTTTCTCCTCCCCTCCTCTCTTATGTTTTCTTCCTCTTTCTCTTACATGCTACCCACCCTTCCCTTTACCTCCCTTCCATCACCTCTTCCACCCCTCCCCATCATCCCTTCTTCCTTTCACACCTTTCCACATAACCTCCACCTCCCTCCACCTCTTTCCAGTTGCCCTGCCATCCCACTGCTCCACTCCCAATCCCTCTTATCTTCTTTCACTCCCTGTAGGAGGCTGATAAAGAATAGGTAGAAATAGGTAGAAAGAGGGGTAGAAGACGGGGGATTGTGTTTTTATGGATCGGGCGTTTGAAAACAGCACATTTCATATACGAAGGATTGCACAAGCTAGTTCTCCGCCCAATGTTTATAAACAGTCGCCAGGTACCTGGTGTCAATGATGTATAACGTGTATGTTTTGCTGACTTGTAACCCAAATGAGTTATGCAGTGATTCCAAATTGCTTAAGTAAACAATATTGCATAAAGACTTGTAACAACGAATCTGATTGTGGAAAGGGTGTAGGAGGAGAAAATCCAATTTGTTCACGATTGTAAGATCACGCCCGTTTGGGGAGGATCTTAAATATAAAGTTAAAGATCATTGGACAAGAGAAATCACGACGTCCCCGCAACACTCAATTAGAAACTGTATTGCGTTTTCTCTGGGGATTCCTTGAGTGACACAGAGGCAAGTGTAAAAATTTGAAGAAGAAAATCGAAGAAAAGTCATCATCAGTTTAATTCCCACTTGTCTGAAGTACATTATATGGAAATTGAAGAAGAGGAATACTTGTAGTCACAGGACCTACTGACCAAAATCTTTGAACTAATACAGAAAAGAAGTGACAAATTACATTGGAGAAAGGTGGGTGATGAAAGTGAAGAAAGGGGAAGTGACTAAAGACGGTGGTGAAAAATTAAAGTAGATTAAAGTGAAAGACGTACAAAATGGAGGAGCGGTCGAGAGTGGTGGCAGCGGTGGGATGAAACTCAACTCTACTAAAGAAGACTACACCTAAAGAACTTACTGCAAAGTACGTGCTTATGTGAAGAGACTGGTGTTACAAAGAATTAGTGCAAAATACGGCTACGAGTGGGTGAAGAGACTGGTGCATCGAACGAACTACAAGCAACGATAGGACTACGCAGTGCACGCAACCACGCAATACACGCAATCACGCAGTGCACGCAATCACGCAGCTTGTGCAGCCACGCAATGCACGCAGTCACGCAGTGCACGCTGACTACGAGGGACGAGCTAGTGAATGAGAGGGCTACTGCGAGGGACGAGCTAGTGAACAAGGGACTACTACGAGGACGAGCTAGTGAACGAGGGACTACTACGAGGACGAGCTAATGAACGAGGGACTACTAGGAGGACGAGGTTGATGTACGTGTGAGGTAAGCATCGTATGTGTGAGAGACGACAACAAAGAAACAGTCATTTCAAAACGGCATTAACAACTGAAGGTATGGCTACAGAAGTTCTCGGTCATGAAATTGTTACCTAATGTAATAACTCTCCAAAGATTTCGGGGGAAGAACACACCATAGGGGTAGATAGGTTTTTAAGTTTAATAGACCCTAATGGTGACTAAAATATATATCAGATGATAAAAAGAAAATATAAAAATCAAAAGAAAATGTAGATCTAGCAAATGGAAGATACAAACCAATATGAAGATTATAAGAAAGCGTTCTACAAACATTTTAAGTAAAAGTGTGATCTGGATCCTATCAAGTCTTTGGTTAAAATGACAAAGAAAGTAAAAGCAAGTGAAAATAACACAGAATATTTAGCAAAATTAGATGGTTAAGGACATGATTTCTATGATGAAGGATTCAAATTGGACAGAAAGATCTAACGATAAGTTAAAAGTTTTACAGGTTACTAAGTTCATAATATTTGCATTATTGGTTTATAATTGTGATGAGATGACTGCAGAAAAGCTATACCGAAATCTTAAACAAACCATGGAGTTAGGGGAGATAGATTACCTTCTTCAAGGTTATTGTGAACATAAAGCAATTAGTCCATATGTCATGATAATAGGAACTAGGAACTCTAGGAGTGATTACAGAAACAGAGAATCTGAACATAGATTTAGAAGCATTTCAAGGAATGCTAGATTTGAATGTTCTAATTGTAATCAATGGAGGACATAAAGCACAAGAGTGTTATTACGAGATTATTTGTAGAAACTGCAAATATGAGGGTCATGATTAGTATCATTATAGAAACCCACCTTCCTGTGTGTATCACCAAAGAGTAGGGCATAGAACACAGGTTTGTAGAGCAATGGCAAATTTTCGTATTCACCAAAAAGCAAGAGGAACACCCCCAGACATAAAATAAAACAACACTACAGAAATAACCCTAGAGCAACAAATAGACATTATTGTGTTAGGGGAAAGAGCGACAGGAGGATGAAAGAAAACATCATCACCAAAGAAAATTACAAGTTGACTATAACAATTAGATGGACTTCTGTAGGACCTCTCATTGAGGGTAAAGTTTTCAATAAACCTATTCAAATATTTATTGATACGGGATCTGTAGTCAGTGTTATAACTAGCAAAGTTTTAATACAATTGAAACCGGGAGTGAAAATCTTGGAAACAATTCATTACTCATTGCAAGGAGTCACCGGAAATCAGTTAAAAACATTAGGTAAGACTGAGTTAGATACTATTCTGTATAGAAATGAAAACTTGCACATTCCAGTGATAGTTGCAGAAGAATCTATTTTCCCAGGAGATTTATTGATAGGATTTGCAACTATGAGAAAAGAGGGCATGATCATATGTCCTGCTTAGTTAGGGATCTTAGTGAAATCACAGTTAATCCCGTTTTTAAATCAACCAGACTTAGAACCAGTAACTGTGACAAGAAAACCTATTAGACAGATAGGAAAGATAACAACGCTAGATTGGATGGTAGCGGGGCAGAACGGTCTATTTAAGAACAGATAGAATAGAGGAAAAAGTCACATATAGTAAACCCAACTCAGGTGTTCAAGAAATCCCAGATATTACTCAGAATTCATCAACTTCAAATGAAGCTTTGCTAATTGTGGAAAATGGCGTAATAAAATCGACGATATGACACTCCAGAGCAATTAACAGAGTAGAAAAGCAGTTGAAAGAAGTCACTTTAGACTCTGAAATCTTAACTACCCCAGAATCAATTAGGATAAAAGGTTTAGAATTGGACTCGGGGATTTATAAGACACACAAGAACAAGGTAGAAATGTTAGGGATTAGTGCTTTGAGTAAAGAAATAGTCTTAAGAAAAATACGCAAATAGGATGTTTTTAAGTCTGCATGCACAAAACCCATTAAGATTCTAAATGAGGGTACTGCGGAGGTGGAATCACCAACTTTATCAATCTGCTCAATTCGGGAAGAAACAGAGTTGGGAGAGAGATATAAGTGTCAACTAGAGCCTACTTGTTGTCCAGATCTAGAAGTAAGCTTGATTTTTACTTGTGAAACACAATAAAGAAATTGCTTTGCCGGGGGATGCCTTGGGCAAAACAACTGTTTTAAAACAGTAGATAAAATTAAAACCGGAGACTCATCCTAATTGTACACCTACCTACAGATTACCACATTACAAGCTAGCCATTGTAGATAAATTGATCAATGAAATGTTATTGCAGGATATAATAGAACCTAGTCTTAGTGAATGGAAATTTCCATTAATTCTGGTGCCAAAATCAGGGAACTGAATAGATAGACAACACCTGATAGATTACTGTTACCGGTAATAGTAGATATCGTTCGTAGTTTGAGAACCGAGAATAGGTATTCTAGCACTATAGATATCGAATCTTCGTTCTGAAAAATTGAGTTGAATAAAAATTCAAGGAATTATACAGAATATTCTACCACAACGGGGCACTATGCGTTCAAACGAATGTCATTTAATTTATATTTAAATGATATTAATGAATACAGTTCAAGATGGGTTGTTAGGAAACTCTGCCAGTGTATTTCTAGATGAGATTTCGGCTGAGCATTTTAATAAATTAGATTCGGTATTTTCAAAACTAGTTGAAGCAGGGTTGAAAGTACATACATACATACATATACCAAGGCTTTTTCCCCCTTCCAAGGGAGGTAGCCACAAAGGGAAAGGCATAAAAACACTCCCACCCATTTCATCCCTAAATACACTCCACACCCCTCCCACCCTTCCTCTCATCTGAGCACCTCCTGGATGACGGGTCATCCCTGCACCCTGCCCACCGCCCTGGGTCAGAAGCAGTGTCGCAAGACACAGTACATCCACAGCAAGGCCGCTTCATTTAATCGGCGACCCCCCCCTCTCCGTCCCCCTTTGCATATAAAGGGAGGACGGGGAGAAATCCCTTCAGGCTGCGTCAAAATTTACTCACACATACTACCCCCCCCCACCCCTCCGCCCATTCCTCCTCATGCAGTCACAACATCATCCATATACAACCATTCTCCATTCACTTCTGTCTTCTGTCCTCTCCCGTTCCTTCCTCAACAGACATTCCCCTCTTCCCAAAGCCCCCTTCACCCCATCCATCCACCTCATCCTAAGTCGCCCCCTCATGTTCACTCCCTCCACATCTGCCTTCCATACCTCTTTTACTAGTCTTTCTTCACAGTGAATTCAAAGGTAGAATTACTAAAGAACTATCCAGTTCCGAACAATGTAGAAAAAATTAGAAGTTTCTTGGGATTGACAGGGTATTATAGAAAATTTTTCAAGGGTTATGCAGACGTAGCTAATCCATAAAGTTCTTTGTTGAGGAAGTATTCAAAGCTCATTTGGAGAGCTTCATAATAAGCTTTTGACAAGTTGAAAGATAAACGTACTAATTCTCCAGCTCTCATATTTCCTGATTATGATAAAAAATTCATTCATTGTACTGATACATCTGACATAGGGTTAGAAAGCATACTGATGCAAGAGAGAAATGGAACATTGAAACCGAGAGCTTACACACCGAAACTTTGTAATAGTGCAGAGAGAAACTACTCCATCACAGAAAGAGAAGCCTTAGCAGTGATATATTCATTAGAGAGTTTTAGAGATATGATACTGGGATATCCAATCAGAGTGTGGACTGATCATACAGTTATCCAGGATTTATTCAAACATAGGAATTTTAGGGGCTGATTAACCAGGTGGTTTACTACACTTTAGTGTTATGAGGTTAAGTTTGAATATATTCTGGGTAGGAAAAATATTGCAGCTGATGCATTGTCTAGAAATATTAGCCAACCAAGGTCAGAGTTGATCAATTTCATCTGCAGTATTAATGAACTAGTAACATTAGATAAGGAAACGATAGTAAAGTAACAAAGAAAAGATAAGACTTGAGAAAAAGTAGCTCAGAATCTGATTTTCCCACGAGGTATTCCTCCAAAACTACCGAAAGGGTATAAGATAAAGGAATTTTATTTGAGCAATGGACTTTTGTATAGAAAAACAGTTGTAAGTGGGGAGGATATTTCTAGGGGCCCAGTGAATCAGCTGGTAATTCCACAAACTATTGTACAAGAGGTATTGAAATTACTTCATGATAGTGATTGTAGTTCACATCCAATAAAGGATAAAACTTATAGACAAACACAACTTAGATACTTTTGGCCAGGTATGAAGAAAGACATTTATGCTTATATAGAAAATTGCTTGAAATGTGCAGAGACAAAATTAAATACACCTAAATCTACTCCTATGCTATCATACCCCATACTGCAGAAACCTTAGGAAAGAGTTCTCTTAGACACTCGTACATTGGAGTTACCTATGTCTGAAAATGGAAATAAATGTGGATTCGTTGCCATTGATTATCTTTCAAGATTTTGTATTTTACAATTCATACCAAATATGAGAGCTGAAGCAATTGCTTCAGTAATCTATGATCAGATAATCTGTAATTCCATATCTCCTAAGATCTTAGTTTCAATGGTACTGAATCTAATAACAAAATCTTGGGAGAATTATGTAGGTTATTTAAGATAAACGAAGTTAATATCCAGGTGAATCATTCTCAGGGCAATGGAGTTGTAGACAGGTTAAATAAGAAAATGTTCAATTGTCTTAGAGGTTTGATAAGCCCACATAGTATAACTTGGGATAGTTGGATTCCATGTGTTAAATGTGCACTTAATAACCAAATTAATACAGCTACAGGAGAAACACCTCATTTCATCATCTATGGGGAAGACAAAATTCTCCCATATGAAATCTTGGTTGCAGAACCAAAGCCAGTGTATAATATAGATGATTACATCTCAAATAGGATACATACATTTCAAGCCATACACCAAAGAGTTAGGGAACACATGAAAGATTATACACAAGAGATGAAGAAGCAACAACACAAAATTGCAAATGAAATAGAATTACAAATAGGAGATTTGGTCATGGTTAAAATACATTCGATTAGTAATAAAATTTCACCAAGATACTCAGGTCCATATAGAATGATTTATTTTGCAGGTGGAAATAAGTATGAAATTTTACATTTAGAAACTAGGGGAGTGTCAGTTAGACATGTAGATGGTTTGAAAAGGACTAGGATAAAACTTAATGATGATGATAATTGTGATATTGAGGATTATAAAATAACTTTTTTTGAGAGAGAAGAAACACAGTGTATAAGGTCTATTGGGGGAGACTTTAAATCATAATGAGTATGGGGATTATGTAAACATTCTCATGCTTGAATTGTGCATTAATTCAAATAATTTTTACAAATGAAGACTAGATTAATCTTATCATTATGTATGGTGCATGCCTGGGATTGGAATCCTGTGTGACCTGGAGCCTTGGTACAGCAACAAGGAAACCTGATAATGGTAGATAACGTCTTCAGTATAGTTTTGGATTACCAAAATATAACAATAATAAAAAAAAAAAATTATGTTTACTCCATGAGAATGAATTTAGATATTAAGGAGTGGCGGGTGACTCCCCTTAGTCTTCTATTCCCCGTTCACCCCAGTTCACCCAATTGTTGTTGTCTCCGTTAAGGGTGGCGTCCTTTTTCGGTTGCCATAGCAACCACGCTGGTTGTCATGTAACCGCACTTCAGGCGTTCATTAGCTTGCGGCACTCAAGATCGTATTGCCTTGAAATGGTGGAATGTGTCCTGGTCAGTGCCAGATCATCTCATGGCACTCCCGATCCCTCCTTCCCCTCCCCCCTACTCCCTCCCCTCCCCTCCCCCACTCCCTCCCCTCCCCCTCCCCTCCCCACTCCCCTCCCCGTCTCCCCTAACTCCCTTTTTTTTCAGATGAAGGGGTGACTTTCCTTTTGAAGGGACTTCCAATCAATCGAGACCCCGCGAAGGGTCACCGAATGATAAGTCTCATCGCTAATCCCTTTTGGGTGAAGATACTAAGGCCTCGATCACTTCCTCCCAGCGGATAATATGTGTGGATGGACTCGAACGCTTGATCCACAGGACACTAACTAGGCGCTCCATCCACAAAGCCGTCATAACCCGCAGTGGGTCAAAATCCGTCGGGTCGTGTCGGAGGAGACACTGTGTCATACGACACGGTGAGCTGACAGTGGGTACCAAGCACCACCTCGTCCTCCTCTTCCTCTTCCTCCTCCTTCTTCTACTCCTTCTCTTCTTCCTCCTTCTCTTCATCCTCCTCCTTTATTTCCTCCTCCTCTCCCTCTTCCTCCTCTTCCTCCTCTCCACCTCCTCTTCTTCCTCTCCCTCCTCCTCATCCTCATCCTCTTCTACTTTCTCTCCATCTTCCTCCTTCAGTTCCTCCTCTTCCTCTCCCTCCTTCTCTTCTTCCTCCTCCAGCTCCTTCTTCTCCTCCTCTTCTTACTGTTCCACCTCTGCTTCCTCTTCCTGTATGTCCTCTTTTTCTCCTCTCTTTCTTTCTCCTTTTCC
>NW_027467679.1:22500-30000 GCF_046742065.1 Oratosquilla oratoria | reverse complement strand
CCGGTTAGCGTTGATGATCGTTGATGTTCTGGAAATTGGACTATTATTGGTTAAGGGTTTCTCTGACTTGAATGAAATCGTCTGGTATTAGAAAGGTCGTTTTGAGGTGCGTGAAGAAGTGGTTGAAGTTGCATGTGAAATGAGATTAACCTGTCTTTTGGTCGTGAGTGGATTAAGAAATGTTACAAGAAAAAGTCACAGAAAACACACATACAGACATATTTGCATTCTCTCTCTCTCTCTCTCTCTCACACACACACACACAGAGAGAGCTTAGGTTAGGATAGGACTTCTCTTGTGACATTTATTGTTCTCCAATTTCTAGAAGGTGACAACACCTTCCGGTCTTGTAGTTGAGCCAAAATATCAGACATGTCGAAGATGCTCCTTCTGAAATTCTTCCCTCTGGAAGCGGCCCATTCCATTGGGAATAGAATAGAGGAGGAGAAAGAGGAAGGCGAAGGACATGGGTAGGGACAGGAGGAGGAGGAAAATGAAGAAGAATGAGATGAGGAGAAAGAGGAGGAGGAAAAGGAAGAAGAATAAAATCAGGAGGGGAAGGAGGAAGAAAAGGAGGAGGAGGAGAAAGAGGAAGGCGAAGGGCAGGAGGAGAAAGAGGAAGGCGAAGGGCAGGAGGAGGAAAATGAAGAAGAATGAGATGAGGAGAAAGAGGAGGAGGAGGAAAAGGAAGAAGAATAAAATCAGGAGGAACAGGAGGGGAAGGAGGAAGAAAAGGAGGAGGAGGAGGAGAAAGAGGAAGGCGAAGGGCAGGAGGAGGAGGAAAATGAAGAAGAATGAGATGAGGAGAAAGAGGAGGAGGAGGAAAAGGAAGAAGAATAAAATTAGGAGGAACAGGAGGGGAAGGAGGAAGAAAAGGAGGAGGAGGAGGAGGAGGAAAAGGAAGAAGAATAAAATTAGGAAGAACAAGAGGGGAAGGAGGAAGAAAAGGAGGAGGAGGAGAAAGAGGAAGGCGAAGGGCAGGAGGAGGAGGAAAATGAAGAAGAATGAGATGAGGAGAAAGAGGAGGAGGAGGAAAAGGAAGAAGAATAAAATCAGGAGGAACAGGAGGGGAAGAAGGAAGAAAAGGAGGAGGAGGAGAAAGAAGATAATGAGGAGGAGAAGGAGTGTGCCACGGCCCACCTACTGAGAGAAGAAGCCGCAAAGTACAAAGGCGGTCTCCTTGGCATATGAAGAGGATTATCACGTCTCGGGGTCATCCGTTTGGACAGGTCACTGCTGAGAATCGGAGAGGAATGCGGGATTCGAACCTACAACCAAGCGATTGTGAGCGCAACATGCTTCCGAAAAAAAAAAAGCGAACTCACCATTCTTCTTCGACCGAAAAGAGAGTCGAACTTTTTGGGCTCCTGTGTTCGAGTTGGAGCAGTGAGGAAAACCTTCTTCATCAGGTGTGCTGGGAGGAGGTTGGAGGTCCCCACAACCTGGGCGATGTCGCCGTGTGACCAGGTGTTCGGGCACCTGCAAGTAATTAAGATAAGTACCGAGGGTAGTAATTGTTTCATTGGCTTAAGCGTTTCAAGAAGTGACTTAGGAAAACTTCTTCCCTATCCCATCAACGGGGTGGGTGGTTGCGGGGGGGGGGGGGGTTGTACGGACATAATCCCTCCTGGACAAAATCCCTCCGGACAATATCCCTCCTGGACAAAATCCCCCGGACAAAAACCCTCCGGACAATATCCCTCCTGGACAGAATTCCCCCAAGACAATATCCCCCCTGGACATAATCCCTCATAGATTAATGTTTATATATTAATGTATTTTAATATATCGGGGGTGGTGGGTTGGTCGGTAGTGTTCTTGTAAATATTTTATCTCTAGTTGCATCAGCTGATTTTATTCGGTTGAGGGAAATATTCCCCTCCGCCAATACTGGGTACTTAAGCCACTTTTCCACGGGGCAAGTTGAAAGGCAAGTCAAGCGTTTTACTTGTTACAAGTTAATTGTTGTGTGTAAACATCTGCTTGACAAAAAAAAAAAAAAAAAAAAATTGGGCAACTTGCCCAATTTCCTTTGCCAAGCAGATGTTTACACACGGCAAGTAACTTGCACGTTTAAGTTGCCTCTCAACTTGCCCCATGTAAATGAGGCTTTAGGGATTGTAGCTTATCGCTACCTCCATACCTTTACCTCCCATCTCCTCCATTTCTATCTTATCCACCTCCTCCACCACCTCCACCTGTCCACTCTCTCGTCCGCCTCCACCTCCTCCACCCCTCCTCCTCCACCATCGTTTTCACCTCCATCTCCACCTCTTTCCCCATCCGTCTACGCATCTTCTGATAACAGCATCACATCCCTAGCGCGCGATAAGGACACCCAAGACGTCAGCGATAGTGGCAAAGATAGTAGTATCACGTGGTCAAGGATCGTAAAGAGAAAAGGATGATACTTCAGTGATAATACCGACAACTTGGAGGATGGATGGCGGTGGCCGTGTGGTCTTGAGCTAGGGAAAAAAGGGTTCACGTCCCAGAGTCAAAATACAATGTAAGTCAGTAGAGGCATTCATACACAACCGCGCAATTTTTCCTTGACTATGTGACACCGCCGCGGATTCCGTGCAGTTCAGACCATTTGTGTGAACAGGACTTTAGGGTGCATGGTTTTGACGCTGCGTTCGGGAGTTTCTTTATTTTGAATAAAAGCGGTAGGCTACAGTCATGATTAGGATTTAAGTGGTCTTTAGATGTGAAAGAAATGAATCCTTGGCGTCAACCTCGTCCTTGTCTACCCTGTGTTAAATAAAGTTAGAGAGAGGGAGAGTTAGAGAATGATAGATAGATAGATAAATAGATAGATAGAAAGAGAGAGACAGAGAGAGAGAGAGAGAGAGAGAGAGAGAGAGAGAGAGAGAGAGAGAGAGAGAGAGAGAGAGAGAGAGAGAGAGAGAGAGAGAAGAGAGAGAGAGAGAGAGAGAGAGAGAGAGAGAGAGAGAGAGAGAGAGAGAGAGATTTGGCATATCAGTTAAGGTCCACTGACAAGGTGAAAGATCTGAGTTACATACATTAATCCGACTTCCTGCAATCAGGCTCCTTTGGTAATTCGGCAATCATTCCGAATTTACCGGACCGATATAAAAAAATAATTTAGTAAAGAAAATATAAAAGACTATTAATTTTTTTATGTATGATATAAAAAAAGTCATTTAATAAAGAAAATATATAAAAAGGTGAGCTTTTGTCGTTTTTCCATTTAGGATGTGAACTTTTGTCTTGTGAGCTCATGTGGTGTGTTTTTGTCATGTTAGCTTATGTCCGTACACCTACCGGACCTCCGTGATTTCACATTATTAACTGGACTGCCACAATTCCGGATTTGCTAGACTCGTATCAAAAAGGTGAGCTTTTGTCGTTTTTCGATTAAGGATGTGAACTTTTGTCTTGTGAGCTTATGTGGTGCGTTTTTGTCATGTCAGCTTATGTCCGTGCACCTACCAGACCTCCGTGATTTCACATTAACTGGACTGCCGGAATTCCAGATTTGCTAGACTTGTATTTTCACATTTACCGGACCTCTGCGGTCTCAAGTTTGCTGGGCCATCTCATGATTTTTTGTTGCTTTAGAACCATTCCTGTTTGCTTTTCTACATTTTAGATAACTTAATCTTATTTTACTCTGTTGTGGCTCCTCTGAATAAAGACACTACATCTCATGCTGTGAAGCACCTCACAATAATAGTTATAGATTTCTGAACTGTAAAATAGATAGATAAATAGATAAATAAGTAAACATATGAATAAATAGATGAATAAGTAAACAGATAAATTGATTAACTGTGTGAATAAGTATATAAATTAATAGATAAATAAATAAATGAATAAATAAATAGACTAACAAGTACATAAATAAACAAATAAATACATAAATAAATATATAAATAAATCAATGGAGAATGATGTATCTTTGAAAAGATTTTGTGATCGCTACAACACTGGCGCTCCTATTGTGTCCGCTATAAAGAAAAGAGAAAATTCTTTGCTGAAAGTAGCTCAAAGAGACGTGTTTGTGAAAAAGCAAACAAAAACAAACAAACAAACAAGCAAACAAACAAACAACGAAAGACGGAAGAAGAACTGAACCTATCTAGACAAGATGCCACATGACATAATGCCCACAGACAAAATGTCAAATGATATAATCCCACACGACATAATGCCACAATGTAACAACCAGACAAAATGCCACCGTCCTATATTTTCTTGCTTACTATAATAAAACCAGCCCTCTTTTTGTAACTATAAAACCGATAATACATGTGGAAAGACGCAAACAACTACACATTTTGCCTTTTTTGTTTTATTCTTGTTATACAAAAAATAGAACACTGTACATACAACTTTAAAAATCAGTTAATCTGATGACATTAATATTCTTAGTGCTCCATGTTGACCTTATTCCATCGAATGTTGAAACTGATGCCTAATAAGAATTCTTCATTTGATTTGCGCCCTGCATTAGGATCGGGGACAATATCCCTCCTGGACAGAATCCCTCCACAAAAGTGAGCGGGCTGGACAAAATTCCCCCACACTATTGTATAAAAATGATTTGGAAACTATAAATGAATATGTAATTGATATATAAACATGCACTCACATATACAGTCAAATGTTATTTGAGAATATCATATATTAAAGTACATTAATATATAAACTTTAATCTAGGAGGGATTCTGTCAAGGAGGGATATTGTCTTGTGGGGATTCTGTCCAGGAGGGACTTTGTCTGGGGGGATTGTGTCCAGGAGGGATTATGTCCGGGCACCCTACGCTACGATCCTGACAGGGATTAAGGAGACGCTTTAGAAGGTTCTTGCACCCCCGTCTCTGACATTCCTGTGGAGGTTGTCCAATTGCATCCTGTGCAATTAGAGTGGCCACCTAACTGTCTCCCTTTTTTAGGGCATCAATTAGGATCCATATAGAGGAGTGATTATTTCCAAACAGGTGGAAAAATTGGCTGTGTGATGACTTCATATTATTGGTTCGTGGCTTATAATCACACCATGCTGAGGGTGTTAAAATAAACTAGGACTGATTTATTCTAACTGCCATGTTATGTATCCATTAAATCTTTGTATAATTTGATAAGAAAATAAATAAAAGAGCAAAATTATACTATATCCTTAAATTTTGATAAAAACAAATGACATAGAAGAGTAAGAAATATTAATGGTAATTTTATATTTGATATACAGTTATAAAAGGTTTTTTTTTTTAATAAGCAAGAAAATGTAGGACTGGCATTTTGTCTGTTTTTTACATTGTGGTATTATGGCGTGTGACATTATCTCTTGCGGCATTTTGTCTGTGGATTCTCTGAACCAGATCAAACGATAATTTTTTTTTTACTAAAGCCTCGAGTAAGTGAGGAAGGTGAACCTTTGGAACATTTAAAAGAACATGAAGAACTCCATGAAGAATTTGGAGTGGAACAACAACAGGTTCTAGAAACTGTTTCAGTGTTTCATTGCATGCAATCTTGTACGATTACAACCAAACCATAATTAATTTTCATTTTTGTTTTGTTTTTGTTTTTTAGAATTATTATCAAAACTCAGACAAAAGCTCCCTACAGACAAAAGCCCTCCACAGACTAAAGTTTCCTCCCACAGACCAAAATTCCACAGAGGGCTCTAAACCATAATAAACTTTTATTTTATGTTTTATTTTCGTTTTTTTTTTATATATAATTATCAAAACTCAGACAAAAGCTCCCTACAGACAAAAGCCCTACACAGACTAAAGTTTCCTCCCGCAGACCAAAATTCCACAGAGGGCTCTAAACCATAATAATTTTTTTTTGTTTTGTTTTTTTTAGAATTATTATCAAAACTCAGACAAAAGCTCCCTACAGACAAAAGCCTTCCACAGACTAAAGTTTCCTCCCACAAGACCAAAACTCCACAGAGGGCTCTTGGCGGGAACATGGTAGGCCTTGTAAGTCGGTTTTGATTGGGCCCTCCTGGAATGTTTGTTCTCGCGAGCAAGTTGGGTCAGGTCACGTCAGGTCGGGTCAAATGGGCTTTATGGCGACAACGATATGGAATTTGTCAAACGGGGACCGCCCAGTCTAACCGCCACATGGCGCTATAGTAGCCATTTAAGCCACGATCTGGATTAAAAAAAATTCACACGCAAAGGATTGTATTCAACTTGATTAATTTATACTTGAATATATGTGAGTTTGACATAAAGCGTAGGGAATTAACCTGTTATAAATGGCTTAGTGTTCTATGAATATTTGAATGACGAAGACTGTGTGTTTTGGTAACGTCATGGAAAGAAGGAGGGTGAGTGGAAGGAGGAGAGAGGGCAGGGCATATTTGCTAAATAGCATATTATTGTGGACGACCGTCCCTCTCATCTGCCCCCTAATCTGAGCTGGGTCGAAGGCCTAATGGAAATTATTGCCACATGTCCATTGGAAAATTCACTCCCTTTTGTACTAAGGTTATTAGGTTTGTATCAGTTTTGCTGGCTGTTCTATTTTCTGGCTTATGTTCATATTAAGAACAAATATAGATGTTTTCTTTTAATATCTTAGGTTTGTTTTGGTTATGCTTGGTTAGGTTACGAAAGTAAAGGTTAAACACACACACACACACACACACACACACACTCGGTGGCACAGTTGATACCGACTCGGTGGCACAGTTGGCAGAGCGCTGAACTGGGAAGTAGAAGTGCTCCCAGTACCCAGTTCGAATCCTGCCCAGGGCCGAAATTATTTCGGTATCGCTGTGCCTCGGGTCGTTACTCTGACTCTCGTGGGCGGGGAGTTGCGGGTGTGTGTGTGAGCAAGGTCATAGCAATACCCATAGATCGGACCTACGAGCTCTGAGCTCTCTTCCAGGAGGGAAATAGCTGTCGATCACGAGTCCAACACGTGATCCAAAGACCAAGTGAATACACACACACACACACACACACACACACACACACACACACACACACACACACACACACACACACACACACACACACACACACACACACACATATACATACGCCATCTTCCACAGTAACGTTTCCAAAACACAACATATTTGATGAAGAAGCCGAAACTCAGGTTTGCAAGGCGTCAGGGCTGATTCAACAGTTGTAATGAACCATTTTTAATGAAAAATAAATCGAGCGTTGTCGTCAGAATTCATTTGTATTTTTTTTCTTTTTTTACGAGTAGGTGAATAGAGCAATTACTTTGGGCAAAGAACGGCTTAATGCATTTAAACAGATGCTACGGCATTATATCTCGTGTGAATGCTTAAACATGAGTTGGATACGTCAGGGTGATTTGTGGGATTAAAAAGCAAAGCATCTCTCTCTCTCTCTCTCTGCATTCGTTTCGCAATTATTCTTGATTGGTGGGTACACTCGACATATAATCATCTCTCTCTCTCTCTCTCCCTCCCTCTCCCCCTTTCTCTCTCTCTCTCTCTCTCTCTCTCTCTCTCTCTCTCTCTCTCTCTCTCTCCCT
>NW_027467679.1:7500-12500 GCF_046742065.1 Oratosquilla oratoria | reverse complement strand
TCTTCAGGTTAAAGTTGGGGGATTTTATTCAGTCGAAAGAAGCCCCCGTACTTTATGTATTGCTGTTCTTTAGACCCCTGGAGAAGGCCACTTTTCAACACTAAATCTAATCGTCTTGGATCCACTAACTATCACTTGTTATCGGTCTGTGTCCCCTCTTGGGGTAACACTGTGCCCCCCCCCCCTACTCCAGAGGTCCCTCCTAGGGATCAACCTCCAGGAGTCTCCTCCCCCCCTCCCCCCATGGTCATCAGGTCAAGTACCATGGGCTTCAATTGACAAATAATTGATTATCACCAACAAACCCAACTTGATGTCAACAAGAGAGACGTCTAAATAATTTTAACCTTTTTCAACCTTTTTAATTCTTAACCTTTTTAACTTTCATATGCAAGGGGTCTCCTCTTTGAGCTGAATAGAATCATTTGACGTCAAACAAGAACAAAGTCTTTGGATATGTCAAATGCGTTACACGGGTTAAATGGGAAGGAAGGCAGTCTTATCGATATATATTTTTTTAACTCCGTGGAAGTTCTTAACGTTAGCCGCAATCAGATAAATTTCCAAGCACTTTACAATATAGAGTGAAGCGGTTATAGTTAAATAATAATAATAATAATAATAATAATAATAATAATAATAATAATAATAATAATAATAATAATAATAATGATAATAATAATAATAATAATAATAATAATAATAATAATAATAATAATAATAGTAGTAGTAGTAGTAGTAGTAGTAGTAGTAGTAGTAGTAGTAGTAGTAGTAGTAGTAGTAGTAGTAGTAGTAATAATAATAATAATAATAATAATAATAATAATAATAATAATAATAATAATAATAATAATAATAATAATAATGATAATAATAATAATAATAATAATAATAAAATAAACGTTTCAGTCGTCCTTGTCTCCCGGAAAAAAACATTTCACTCTTTTGGAAAGCGTTCTCAGTCTAATGGAAAGTTCTCAGTCTTTTTGACAGTGTCCTCAGTTTTTCGGAAAAAAAAATCTTCTGTCTTTTTGAAATAGTCCTCAGTCTTTCTGTGAGCGTTCTTAGTCTTTCTTTCCGGAAAAGACCTCAATTTTTTGGAAAGAGGTCTTAGTCTTTTGGAAGGCGTTCTCAAAAAGTTTTCAGTCTTTCGGGAAGAATCTTCCGTCTTTTGGAAAGCGTCCTTAGTCTTTCGAAAAAATTTCCCAGTCTTTTAGAAACAGTTATCAGTCACTCGAAGAGGAATTCTTCAGTCTTTATTTTGGAAAAAGACTTCAGTCTTTTGGAAAGAGTCTTCATTCCTTCGATAAGCGATTTCAGTCTCCCGGGAAATCTTCAGTCAGTCTTTCGGAAAAAGAAACTCAGTCTTTCGGAAAACGTTCTCAGTCTTTGGGGAAGAGTTCTCAGTCTCTCTAAAAAAAATACTTAGTCTTTCAGAAAGAGTTCTCAATCTTTTGGAAAAAGTTCTTGTTCTTTCGGAAAGAGGTCTTAGTCTCTCGAAAAGTTTCCATTTTTTTTCGGAAAAAAGACTTTAGTCTTTCGGAAAGCGTTCTCCATTTTTCGAAAATAAGTCTCAGTCTTTTGGAAAGAGCTCTAAGTCTCTCAAAAATAGTCTTCAGTTTTTCAGAAGGACACGGATTGATTTTTCTGTGCGACCTGAGACGGGCCAATATATAAATATAATATAAATATAAATATAAATATATATATGAATATGAATATATATATATAAATAAATATAAATATAAATTTAAATTTAAATATAAATATAAATATAAATATTTATATGAATATAAATATAAATATAATATATATATGAATATGAATATATATATAAATATAAATATAAATATAAATATAAATATAAATATAAATATAAATATAAATATAAATATAAATATAAATATAAATATAAATATAAATATAAATATGAATATAAATATAAATATAGATATGAATATAAATATAGATATAAATATAAATATAAATGTAAATGTAAATATATATATAATGTACTGTAAATATGAATATAAATACAGATATAAATATAAATATGAATATATATATAGATATGAATAAGAATATTAATATAGATATGAATGTGAATATGAATATGAATATGAATATGAATATGAATATGATTATGAATATGAATATATATATGTATATATACATATATGCATATATATATATATATATATATATATATATATGTATATATATATATATGCGGAAATAACCACTAGGAAAAGTAAACTAACGAAGCAGAGCGCTTTCGTGTAATTACATCTTCAGTGCAGATACATATCTTTGTATCTGCACTGAAGATGTAATTACACGAAAGCGCTCTGCTTCGTTAGTTTACTTTTCCTAGTGGTTATTTACGCATTTGTGAACACACGCTCCTAGTGTTTTTATTGCATATATATATATATATATATATATATACAAGTAAAGCATAAGATAAAGGAGGCAAAGAAGGGAACAGATGTGAAATGGGTGTAAGTATGACAGAAATTTTTGAATTTAATAAAAATATGTTTTGGAAGGAAATGAAGAGAGGAAGAGGAGGCAAATCAAGTAGAGAAGAAAAGGTAAAAGGTGCGGATGGAGAGATGATAATAGAAGAGAAGGCAGCAGGAGGAAAATGGGCAGAGTATTTTAGGGAGTTGCTAAATGTGAAGGAGGACAGGGAGGGGAAGGCAGTTGCAGTAGGAAGCGCTAAGAAAACGACAGTGATGAGTGAGGAAAATGGAGGAGAAATAAGGAAGGATGAGATGAAGATAGTTGTTAAGATGATGAGAGCAGGTAAAGCACCTGGGTTGGATGAATATCATGCAGAATATATATATATATATATATATATATATATATATATATATATATATATAAGAGATACAGTGATGGTAGATTGGATGGTGAGGTAATTTGATGTTTGTTTAAGAGAGGGTAAAGTGCCAGAGGACTGGAGGAGTACTTGTATAATTTCACTTTACAAAGGAAAAGGGAACACGTGTGAGTGTAGTAGTTTCAGAGGGATCAGTTTATTAAGTTTAGTTGGGAAGGCTTATGGGAGGGTCTTGACTGAGAGAATTAGGTGAGGAATAGAGGAAGTAATTGGTGATGAACAGTGTGGGTTTAGGACAGGTAGGGGTTATGTAGATCAGATTTTTGTGGTAAGACATGTGAGAAAGCTTTTGGAAAAGCTAAGGATTTATCTATTTTTTATGGGTTTGGAAAAGGCTTATGACAAGGTTAACAGGAAGGCACTGTGGGAGGTATTGCAGATATATGGGATAGTAGGAAAGTTATTAGAGCAGTCAAGAGTTTTTACGAGAGTAGTAGACCTTGTGTTAGGATTACAAATCAAGAGAGTGGGTGGTTTGAGGTAAAGGTAGGACTTCGTCAGGGATGTGTTATGTCGCCTTGGCTGTTCAATTTATACATGGATGGGGTGGTGTGAGTGGTAAATACAAGTGAAGTAGGTCGGGGATTGAAGATGTTTAAAGAAAATGGAGAAAAGTGGGAGATAAGCCAGTTGTTGTTTGCTGACGACACTGCGCTTGTAGCAGGATCAGAGGAGGGATCGAGAAAGTTAGTGACAGTTTGGGAAGGTGTTCGAAAGAAGAAAGTTGAAGATAAATGTGGGCAAAATTAAGGTGATGAAATGTACAATGGAAAAAAGTGGCAGCGGACTGGAGGTGAGTATTAAGGGAGAGAGACTGGAGGAAGTGGATAGTTTTAGATATTTGGGTGCGAATATGGCGGGAAAGGGAGGAATGGATGTAGGGGTAGAGAGAAGCAAGTAAATGACTTGGTGGATTAAAAAGTGTAATGAGAAATAGACATTTGGGAATGGATGCTAAAAGGAGATTGTATGAAGGAGTGATCATGCCAACAGCACTGTATGGGGCAGAAACAGGGAACATAAGAGAGGAAGAGAGAAGGAGTTTGAATGTTTTTGAGATGAGGTGCATGAGAAGTATGATAGGGGTTTCTAGTCTGGATAGAGTGAGATATGAGGTGAGGAGGAGAACTGGGGTGGAAAGGGAGTTGGGAGATAGGGTTAGGATGGTTTGGACACATGGAAAGAATGAGTGAAGAAAGATTAGTAAAAGAGGTGCAGAAGGCAGAGGTGGAAGGAGTGAATATGAGGATCGACCAAGGATGAGATGGATGGATGGGGTAAAGGGGGCATTGGGAAAGAGGGGATTGTCTGTTGAGGAAGGACCGGAGTATACAGAAGATGGGAGTGAATGAAGAATGGTTGTGTATGGATGATGCTGTGGTGCATGAGGGGAAGTGGGTGAGAGATGGGGGATGAGGGAGTATGTGTGAAAAATAATTGACGCTGCCCGAAGGGAGTTCTCCCCGTCTTCTCCATTTCTATATGAAGAGATGGAGAGGGGGATCGCCGATTTAATAAAGTGGCCTTGTTGTGGATGTGTCTTGGGACACTGCTTCTGACTCAGGGCAGTGGGCGAGATGCAGGGATGACCCGTCATCCAGGAGGAGCCAAGATAAGAGGGAGGAAAGGGGGTGGATGGGAGTGAAGTATGTGGGGATGGGATGGGTGGTAGTGATTTTTATGTCTTTGTTTTTTTTGCCACCTCCTTTGTAATGGGGGAAAAAGCCTTTGGTATATGTATGTATATACATAAATATATATATATATATATATATATATATATATATATATTATATATATATATAAACATATATACAGTATATGTATATATATTCTTTCTTTTTATTTTTTCTTTTCGGTTATTAATCTTAAAGAGGGACGGGAAAGTTAACGCATGCGTAGCATTGGCCTTTTTATTTTCATTTTAGATTTTTTCTTATTTTACATTTCTTCTTATATTTCTATTATTATTTTCTATTCATCTATTTATTCATCTATTTGTTTGTATATTCATATCTGCTTATATATCTATCTATTCTTTCATCTATTTCTTTTTTCATTTATTTATTCATTTGTTTATTCATTTACTTAA
>NW_027467678.1:87500-90000 GCF_046742065.1 Oratosquilla oratoria | reverse complement strand
TCAACCGGATCAGCACGCATGTGTCTGTGATCTGTGAATTGTGTATATAAGATCATTTCCCACACACTGTACTCATTAGCACTGAAGATGCCTAACAGTTAGGCGAAAGCTCTGCATAAAATTAGAGAAGATAATTCCGATGCCTTTACTTATACCTCCAATGCTATTTGGTCAGGTAATTAAAGAACTTAGCACGACTCAGCGCGCCAGCATTAGAAAAGTTGAGAATGTCAGCAAAAAAAAACTCGTGAACGCAGAAGCTGCTGCAAATTTTAATGACATTTGCCTTAAAGAGGATCTGCTGCCCAACTATAGCAATATATATATATATATATATATACATATATATATATATATATATATATATATATATATATACAGTATATATGTACATTATATATACATATATATATATACATATACAGTACACATATATATATATATAAATATACATATATATATACATATATATATATACATATATATATATATGTATATATATATATGCATACACATACATATACACATACATATACATATACACATACATATACATATACACATACATATACATATAAATATACATACGTACACATACATGTACATATACATTCGCACACATACACATACCCATACAAATACATACGTACACACATACATATATGTATATACATGTATACATACATATAAATATATATATATATATATGTGTATACATACATAAATATATGTACATATATAATCACACATAAATACCAATGTACATACAGTACATACATACGTACATACTATACATACATTCATACTAACATGCATTCATACATACGTACATATGCGTGTGGATAGAAACGCGTGTTCATGTGGTGTATACGTACACAGTCATGCCCTTGTGTTCAGTACGACAATCTGCGAAGGAATCTTGAGTGAGCCCGCTCGTGTCTCTGCGAAGATCCCGAACGGTCGGATCGGGAGAGCTTCTTCACGACTTAAGGTAAGTCCCATTATGTTGTCGGAGCTAGTGTAAGTAAACAGTTTCTAAGCCTAAATTGCTATATATATAATGAGCCTAAATTGCCATATATATATTGAGCCTAAATCGCCAGTAGAAACACGCATGGGCCTAAATTGCCTTAAAATGAAACATGCGTTCTTACCTTAAGTCACTACACTATGCTCCTCAACTTCTGGCTTCAACTTCCTTAACCCCACCCCAAGCCAGAAGTTGAAACTCCCCAACAATCCCTCACAAGACTTCCAACCCATGACGGAGTTCCTCCTAGACCCTTCAACCTCGACTTGGAACTCCGCAGGAGAGCCCTCAACCCCAAGGGGAACTGCTCTCAAGAACCTCCATCGTTAAGTTGTAGAGCGTCGAGAACCCCAAAACCCCAAATTAAAATGGTCTCGAAGAGCCCTGAACTTAAATAACAAAAATCACCCCCAAACTGAACCTTTTTGAAAACACAATAAATGCCGCCGTACACCAGGATTTTTTTTATTTCAGAATTGAGCACCTTTAAATCTCAATTCACGAAGAAAATTCCCTTAGAAATTATCTTAACACGTTAAAAGAGGTACTTAATTAAAAAAAGCCTTAAAGAGCCTGTTTCCTCATGCTGAGCTAGTTTCGAAAGCCTTCGTCGCTGAGAAAGTCATCTCCAAAAGAAAGGTGTTGATTTGAAATCCCTCCAGCACTGTGTCGAACTATCTTCAAAAGCCTTCGATCTTAGGCTGACTTTTTTTTATTTTTTTTTTTCTGGAAAACTCTTCCTGGTAAAAACTCGACTGCTCTGAAAGCGCCTTCGACCATATATAGGACATCTTCAATAATACCTTCAATCGAAAATTCAACTCCCCTAAAAAATATCTTTATCAGAAAAATTGGGAATCCTTGAAATCCTCCTTGGCCAAATGTCTGACCGCCTCAAGAATCAGTTATTAAACCAAACGTCTATGGTGAACTGGCAATCTTTTCAGATCCAGCGGCTTCTCCTCACTTGGACAAAATCACCCAACATGACCCAGAATCAGGTGTAAAATATGCCTTTAGAAGCAAAAGACGGCGCGAGAAATCCCCATATTATGAGCTTAAAGCTTCGAACTGAACTACATTGCTTAAAGTCTCGTTGAGACGGGGTTAATTTAGTAGTCGCTAGTCCTTGCTGCAAGTTGACGTCCCCGTCAAGTAAGTGCTGTCACTAGGATACTTTGGAGGCAAGTTAACTAATTCCTGTTTACACTGTGCAAGTAGAGTAGTTTTCAAAACGCTAGCCCTTGCGGCTACTAAACTAGCCCTATCTTAACAAGGCTTAAGGGTTAACACCATCTCAATGAGCCTTTAAACGACGGCGATCCTTTATGAGCAAAGGTGGTCGGATTTTTGTATATTGAAAGCATCGCCAAAGGTTTTTATTCAGCTGAGGGAAACCCTCTGCCGCTTGAGGGACCAATGCCCTTTATTTCAAACTTCTTGGAATCCCATTTTCTTACGATGTCTTGC
>NW_027467678.1:55000-82500 GCF_046742065.1 Oratosquilla oratoria | reverse complement strand
GCAATCCTGACTCCA
This sequence comes from Oratosquilla oratoria, assembly GCF_046742065.1. Taxonomy (NCBI): domain Eukaryota; kingdom Metazoa; phylum Arthropoda; class Malacostraca; order Stomatopoda; family Squillidae; genus Oratosquilla; species Oratosquilla oratoria. The sequence goes on along the minus strand of NW_027467678.1, from coordinate 82,485 downwards.
CCATTAAAAAGGTCATGATCAGACTCCTCCACAGGCGCCAGTTCTAAATCATTTTCATCTAAAAGAAAGTCATCAACATCTCTGGACAGATTTATCATAAAAAATTCAGCCTCTCAAAAGGAAAATCTCGACAAAGAAGTTGCAAGAATTATATTTGCTACAAATTCACCATTTCGTCTTGTTCAGCATCCTCAGTTTCTCAAGATGGTTCAGAACCTGAGACCAGGTTATATTCCTCCATCCAGAAAAGATATTGCTGATAAGTACTTGGATCTTGTGCATGAAAATGAATATAAAAAGTGTGCAGATGACCTGAATAATGAAACTATGTCCTTCAATTGATGGGTGGTCTGACATACATAATGAGCCCATAATATGTGTCACTCTAACAACATCCACTAGTCACATTTATTTAGTTGACACAATAGACACATCAGTGAAACCTCACACTGCTGAATATCTTCTACAACTTGAACAAAATTCGATCAAGAAAGCTGAACAAGATTTTGGTTGTCACATTGGGAGTGTTGTGACAGACTATTCAGCAAATGTCACCAAGATGAGAAAGCTCTTGGAGGAATCGAGTGAACCTGAGCATACCGTCCTCACATACGGCTTATACCGTTCCTTGTATACTTGTGGGAAGTCTATATAACACTGCTCCTTATATTGATATGCTAAAATGTCCTTTAGCAATCAGATCGCATGTGAGATAGCAATCCCACAATATTTAAAACCTATAAAAAAATATATTTAAATCAAATAAATCTGATTTGAATAAAAAAAAATAGATTTTTTATATTTCTAAAAAGATAAAAAAAAAAAAAAAAAATCGCCAACCCTGGTGTCCACTAACCTCATACAATAATACCTGTTAAGTCCGGCTAAAATTGGCATTTCAAAGCATAACAAAGCCTTAAAAATAGTTTCTTATTTCACTATAAAAATTTATATTAACTTATACTGCATTGAATAAGTCAATCGTTGGTATACAGTATTTGTCCTATATACAATGTTAGGTTTGTAGTTTTGATATATTTGTCCAATATAAAATGTTAGGTTACAAAGAAAGCAATGGCCTCCACTAGCGGACCCAGGGATCTGGGTGCGCACGTCCTGTGTAATAGTATGTATGTATATTATAAACAAAAGTGGCCCAAAAACGAAACCCCGAGGAACTACCCTAAAAAAAAAAAATCCATTGAGAACTTTTACTATTAAGAACAATTCGCTGCTTACAACTGTTCAACCAATTTCTAGTAATACTTTCCAAGTTACTTCTCATTCCACGCGAGACAAGCCTGGTTAGTAGTCTCTCGTGCGGGATATTAAATCTACAACATTATTTTGTCATATTTTGATGTAAATGTGTTGTAAAATTCTCTAACGTGTGTGTTATTTAAATGGATATATATATACATATATATATATATATATATACATACATATATATATACATATATATATATATGTATGTATATATATATATGTATATATATATGTATATATATATATGTATGTATATATATATATATATGTATGTATATATATACACATATATATAGGTATACATATATATAGGTATACATATACATATATATATATATATATATATATATATATATATGCATACATATATATATATATATATACATATATATGTATACATATATATATATATATACATATATATATATATATATATACATATAAATGTATACACATAGATATACATAGATATGTATACATATATATATATACCTATATATATATATACATATATATGTATACATATATATATACATATATATGTATACATATATATATATATATATATATATATCTATATTATATATATATATATATATATATATGCACATACATATACATATACATATAAATATACATACGTACACATACATATACATGTACATATACATTCGCACGCATACACATACATATACATACATACACACATACATATATATACATGTATACATACATAAGTATATGTACAAATATAATCACATATAAATACCAATGTACATACAGTACATACATACGTACATACATATATACATACATTCATACTAACATGCATTCATACATACGTACATATGCGTGTGGATAGAAACGCGTGTTCATGTGGTGTATATGTACACAGTCATGCCCTTGTGTTCAGTACGACAATCTGCGAAGGAATCTTGAGTGAGCCCGCTCGTGTCTCTGCGAAGATCCCGAACGGTCGGATCGGGAGAGTTTCTTCACGACTTAAGGTAAGTCCCGTTACATTTTCGGAGCTAGTGTAAGTAAACAGTTTCTAAGCCTAAATTGCTGTATATATAATGAGCCTAAATTGCCATATATATATTGAGCCTAAATCGCCAGTAGAAACACGCATGGGCCTAAATTGCCTTAGAATGAAACATGCGTTCTTACCTTAAGTCACTACACTATGCTTCTCAACTTCTGGTTTCAACTTCCTTAAACCTGTCCTTAGTTGTCTTCCATAAAATCCCCACCCCAAGCCAGAAGTTGAAACTCCCCAAGAATACCCTCAGAAGATTTCCAACCCAAGACTGAGTTCCTCGAAGACCCTTCAACCTCGACTTGGAACTCCGCAGGAGAGCCCTCAACCCCAAGGGGAACTGCCCTGAAGAACCTCCATCGTTAAGTTGTAGAGCGTCGAGAACCCCGGAACCCCAAATTAAAATGGTCTCGAAGAGCCCTGAACTTAAATAACAAAAATCACCCCCAAACTGAACTTTTTGGAAAACACAACAAATGCCGGCGTACACCAGGATTTTTTTTTTTTCAGAATTGAGCACCTTTAAATCTCAATTCACGAAGAAAATTGCCTTAGAAATTATTTTAACACGTTAAAAGAGGAACTTAATTAAAAAAGCCTTGAAGAGCCAGTTTCCTCATGCTGAACTAGTTTCGAAAGCCTTCGTGGCAGCCAAAATAAATGCTCAAGATCACCAATGCCTCACCAACACGTTTGTTGTTATCGTCATCCTCATTGTACTAACATACTGCACAAACAACGTCATCTCAACAACGTTTGAGCTTCTCGTTTCCGTCCCCAGGTATTTGTTTATGACACGATTCATTCCCCTTCATTTGCTTTGTCATTCACCTATACCCCCCCGACCCACTGGTCCATGCGACCCCAAATACTTAAAACTCTCCGCTTCCTTCAGCCTCTCACCATTCACTCCCACTATCACCACTCCTTGTAAATACTCGTATCATTGCTTTAATTTTGCTAATATTTACTCTTAGCTTCTTCGTCTCGCTCTCAGACTTCGCCAACAACTGCCCTCATGCTCAGACACTGGCTCGCCTCCCCTTCCTCCACTCTCACCCACCAACGACACAGAATTTAATTGGTCAGTCAGAGGGCAATTGGTTATGTGGTTGGGAGAGGACGTAAGATGCATGCCAGCTCAGGGTTCGCCTTGTTCTGGCTGTCGGCGCCTCAGGGACGATCCCGGGACTCGTACATCACCAACGCGGCCCAATCAGCAGTGATACCACGGTCTGCTTCCCTAATGCATTCAGATACCCTCAGTTTCGATAAGTGTTGTCGTAGATCCCATAATGTTTCGATCCGGAGTGCCCGTTTTTGCGTGTCAGAGAACGAAGGATTTTGACATCAGTGGCGATATATATTAGGGCATCCACCGTGTCCGCTTGAACACCTCCTTCAAAGAATGCTCTTCATATTTGCAACATGTCAGCTTTATGATTTTTTTTCCTGGGGAATTTATTGTTTAAGAGGCAGCCACTGGACTAGAAGGGTTAGACCTTTTTTATTAAGTCCTTCACACCAAAGGCCTATTTTAGGACTTGTTTTCATGACAAAAGATTTCGTTCACTCGAAACCCCTTTCCTCCCCTCCAGTCGGTTGATTGTATGCATTCAGTGCCAACAAGCTTAATCAATGTCAATAGTATATCTTCAGTTTTCATTGCTCCACAAAGGTAGAATAATTCAATTCAATTCGAGACATAATGCACATAAATATGTATGCGGATTATTGTCCCCCCAAACGACCGTATATCTTATGATATACAAAATGCGATACTTCATTTTTGTAGGTACGGTTTTGGGAATAATTTTGGTATGTATTTATGATTTGTGCTTGTGTGTTTGTGTGAATGCAAATGAGCACACGAACACAAGAACGCATTCACACTATGGGGATTTCTCGCGCCGTCTTTTGCTTCTAAAGGCCTATTTTACACCTGATTCTGGGTCATGTTGGGTGATTTTGTCCAAGTGAGGAGAAGCCGCTGGATCTGAAAAGATTGCCAGTTCACCATAGACGTTTGGTTTAATCACTGATTCTTGAGGCGGTTAGACATTTGGCCAAGGAGGATTTCAAGGATTCCCATTTTTTCTGATAAAGATATTTTTAGGGAAGTTGAATTTTCGATTGAAGGTAATATTGAAGATGTCCTATATATGGTCGAAGGCGCTTTCAGAGCAGTCGAGTTTTTACCAGAAAGAGTTTTCCAGAAAAAAAAAGTTTTTTCAGAGAAGGTCAGCCTAAGATCGAAGGCTTTTGAAGATAGTTCGACCCAGTGCTGGAGGGATTTCAAATCAAGACCTTTCTTTTGGAGATGACTTTCTCAGCGACGAAGGCTTTCGAAACTAGCTCAACATGAGGAAACAGGCTCTTCAAGGCTTTTTTAATTAAGTTCCTCTTTTAACGTGTTAAAATAATTTCTAAGGGAATTTTCTTCGTGAATTGAGATTTAAAGGTGCTCAATTCTGAAAAAAAAAAAATCCTGGTGTACGCCGGCATTTGTTGTGTTTTCAAAAAAGCTCAGTTTGGGGGTGATTTTTGTTATCTAAGTTCAGGGTTCTTCGAGACCTTTTAATTTGGGGTTTTGGGGTTCTCGAAGCTCTACAACTTAACGATGGAGGTTCTTCGGAATAGTTCCCCTTGGGGTTGAGGGCTCTCCTGCGGAGTTCCAAGTCGAGGTTGAAGGGTCTTTGAGGAACTCCGTCTTGGGTTGGAAGCCTTGTGAGGGATTGTTGGGGAGTTTCAACTTCTGGCTTGGAGTGGGGATTTTAGTGAAGACAACTGAGGAGAGGTTTAAGGAAGTTGAAGCCAGAAGTTGAGGAGCATAGTGTAGTGACTTAAGGTAAGAACGCATGTTTCATTCTAAGGCAATTTAGGCCCATGCGTGTTTCTACTGGCGATTTAGGCTCAATATATATATGGCAATTTAGGCTCATTATATATACAGCAATTTAGGCTTAGAAACTGTTTACTTACACTAGCTCCGAAAATATAATAGGACTTACCTTAAGTCGTGAAGAAGTTCTCCCGATCCGACCGTTCGGGATCTTCGCAGAGACACGAGCGGGCTCATTCAAGATTCCTTCGCAGATTGTCGTACTGAACACAAGGGCATGACTGTGTACGTATACACCACATGAACACGCGTTTCTATCCACACGCATATGTACGTATGTATGAATGCATGTTAGTATGAATGTATGTATATATGTATGTACGTATGTATGTACTGTATGTACATTGGTATTTGTGTGATTATATATGTATGTACGTATGTATGTACTGTATGTACATTGGTATTTGTGTGATTATATATGTACATATATTTATGTATGTATATATGTATATATATATATATGTATGTGTGTACATATGTATATATATGTGTAAGTGTATGTGTGCGAATGTATATGTACATGTATGTGTATGTGTACGTATGTATATTTATATGTATATGAATGTGTATGTGCATATATATATGTAATATATATATATATATATATAATATATACAATATATGTATATATACATGTATATGTGTATATATATATATATATATAATATGTATACATATATGTATATATATGTGTATATATATATATACAATATATGCATATATACATATGTATATATATATATATATATATATATATATATATATATATATATATATACAGTATTTTTTGGCGATTTCCTTTACGCTTGTAGATGTGGACAATTGTGGCATCTCTGAACTCTTGTGGGAGTTGCTCCTTGTTCCACATGGACTGGTACAGGCTGGTGAGCTGGCTGACAATGACAGGTTCGCCTGACTTATAGACTTCCGCAGGTATGGCATCAGAGCCTGGGGCTTTACCAGTGGACATTTGCTTGATGGCCTGGCGTACCTCGACTTCTGAGGGAGGGTCATCAAGGTCGTTGTTTGTAGGCACCTGGGGAAGCCGTGCAATGGCTTCATCGTTGATCTGAGCTGGCCGGTTGAGCACGTTGTTAAAGTGTTCTGCCCATCTCTCCAGAATTAACTTCTTTTCTGTCAGCACCAAGAAGACAGAGGTGATGTACCAGCCAGCACCAGGGAAATAGTACCAGGAGCCACAGATCCAGGTGAACGGACAGACTCTCCAGGCTGTTGACACCTTCGCACACCTGGGCAGTATCCTCTCTCGTAATGCTACCATTGATGCGGAGATCAATAATAGAATCTCCGAAGCAAGCAGCGCCTTTGGGAGACTGAGGAAGAATGTCTGGGAGAGGCGTGGAATCAGTCTCGAGAGAAAGCTGAAAGTCTATCGAGCAGTCGTCATCACCACCCTTCTTTATGGCTGCGAAACCTGGACAGCAAACCGAAAGCATGAAAGGCAGATCAATCACTTCCATCTCGGATGCCTCCGCGACCTCTTACACATCCATTGGCAGGACAAAGTCCCCGACACTGAAGTCTTGAAGAAAGCAGACATCCCCAGTGTCATCACCACCATGCGCAAGGCTCAGTTAAGGTGGACAGGACACGTCTCCCGAATGCCAGACAACCGCATCCCAAAACAGCTCCTCTATGGCGAACTTTCCCATGGAAAGCGAAAAGTAGGTGGACAGAAAAAGCGCTTTAAGGACGGTCTGAAAGTCACACTCAAAGAGTTTAGCATCAGTACGGAAACCTGGGAGTCGCTCGCTGCCGATCGCCCCTCCTGGCGCAGCGCTGTAGCTGCAGGGGCCTGTACAGCGGAACAGCAGCGCCTCCATAAGGCCAAGCAGAAGCGTCAGGCAAGAAAGGCCAGGACATCCGACACAAACACCATGGCTCCTACCCACTTTTGCCCTACATGTGGGAAGCGCTTTCTCGCCCGCATAGGCCTGGCCAGCCACCTTCGGACGCATCCTTCAAAAAAAAAATATCATGGCCATCTTCGACTTCGAAGGGCGAACAACAACATATACAGTATATATATATATATATATATATATATATATATATATGTATACATATATGTATATATATATGTATACATATATGTATATATATGAGTATATATATATATATACAATATATGTATATATATACAGTATACATATATATATATATATATATATATATGCATACATATATGTATATATATGTATACATATATGTATATATATATGAGTATATATATATGTATATATATAAAATATATGTATTTATATATATATATAATGTATATATATATATGTATATATATATATATATATATATATATATATATATATATATATATATCCATTTAAATAACACACGTTAGAGAATTTCACAACATATTTACATCAAAATATGACAAAATAATGTTGTAGATTTAATATCCCCCACGAGAGACTACTAACTAGGCTTATCTCGCGTGTAATGAGAAGTAACTTGGAAAGTATTACTAGAAATTGGTTGAACAGTTGTAAGCAGCGAGTTGTTCTTAATAGTAAAAGTTCTCAATGGAAAAAAATTGAGTGTAGTTCCTCGGGGTTTCGTTCTTGGGCCACTTTTGTTTATAATATACATACATACTATTATACAGGACGTGCGCACTCAGATCCCTGGGTCCGCTAGAGGTCATTACTTTCTTTGTAACCTAACATTTTATATTGGACAAATATATAAAAAATTAAACCTAACATTGTATATAGGACAAATACTGTATATCAACTATTGACTTATTCAATGCAGTATAAGTTAATATAAATTGTTATAGTGAAATAAGAAACTATTTCTAAGGCACTGTTATGGTTTAAAATGCCAATTTTAGCCGGACTTAACATGTATTATTGTATGAGGTTAGTGGACACCAGGGTTGGCGATTTTTTTTTTCTTTATCTTTTTAAAAAATATAAAAAATCTTATTTTTTTTATTCAAATCAGATTTATTTGATTTAAATAGATTTTTATAGGATTTAGATATTGTGGGATTGCTATCTGATATGCGATCTGATTGCTAAAGGACATTTTTAGCGTATCAATATAAGCCTACATATAGTATATATCACTGTGCAACCCACAACAAGTTTCAACAAGATTCTTGTTGGAACTTGTTTCAGGTAAGCAGCTTCTCACTGAGTCAGTTGCTGCTTTGGAATCAACCAGGAAGGATGTCTTCTGGACCTGGCAGAGTGGTTCCGTCAGGCAGAAAAAATGATCCTGTCTGGAATTATTTTGAAAAACTACCAACAACTTCTGGCAAAGGGTACCGAGCTAAATGCAAAGACTGCAGCCAGGAACTACAGGGCATTGTGTAAAGATTAAAATATCATAGAGATAAATGCCAAGGACAGCCACAGCATACAGAAGAAGAAATTGATGACCCAGGTAAATAATTTTACTTGTATATATTTCTCCCTTCTCATACGCACCTATATAAATTTGGTGAACAATGGAGAGCATGTGCAATAAAATGTGAAGGCCTAAAGAGATGATACTTCAACTTCATTACTTCTAAATTTGGGTAATGACTATATCACTATAATATACTGTATCCACTCAACTTTGGGGCCTAGATGATTGTTATTCATTTCATTCAACATTGTGTAATATATTTCATAGGTTTCATTGGAATTCAGCCCACATGGGATTCAGCCCAAAGGGATTTAGCCTAACCTAACCCAACTAACCCATTATTTTTAGTGAATTTAAAAGTGGACTGAATCCTGAATTCCAAGCCCACCTATTTCATATCCTGTTAATTATTTTCAAATACTTTAGTGGCCTGTGTGAATATGATCATTATCTAAAAAAAAAAAAAAACTACTCAAAATTAGCCTAAATCACACTGTATTCATTCATTTATTTATTCATTTATGAATTATGCAATATGCTAAAATTTTCTGCTTCCATTTCAGGATCTGCATCAACAGCTTCAATCCCTTCATCATCGGCTCCACTTGAATTATCTGCAAACCAGACTCCACCATTAAAAAGGTCACGATCAGACTCCTCCATATTCGCCACTTCTGTTAAATCACTTTCATCTAAAAGAAAGTCATCAACATCTCAGGACAGATTTATCATAAAAACTTCAACCTCTCAAAATTGCAAAAATCATATTTGCTACAAATTCACCATTTCGTCTTGTTCGGCATCCTCAGTTTCTCAAGATGGTTCAGAACCTGAGACCAGGTTATATTCCTCCATCCAGAAAAGATATTGCTGATAAGTACTTGGATCTTGTGTATGAAAAGAAATATAAAAAGTGTGCAGATGACCTGAATAATGAAACTGTATGTCTTTCAATTGATGGGTGGTTTAACATCCATAATGAGCCCATAATATGTGTCACTCTAACAACATCCACTGGTCAGATTTATTTAGTTGACACAATAGACACATCAAGGAAACCTTGATGTTGTGACAGACAATGCAGCAAATGTCACCAAGATGAGAAAAATCTTGGAGGAATCGAGTGAACCTGAGCATACCGTCCTCACATACGGCTTATACCGTTCCTTGTATACTTGTGGCAAGTCTATATAATACTGCTCCTTATATTGATATGCTAAAAATGTCCTTTAGCAATCAGATCGCATATCAGATAGCAATCCCACAATATTCAAAACCTTTAAAAAATCTATTTAAATCAAACCTGATTTGAATAAAAAAAAATATTTTATATATATATTTTTAAAAGATTAAAAAGAAAAAAAAAAGATCGCCACCCTGCTGTCCACTAACCTCCTACAATAATACCTGTTAAGTCCGGCTAAAATTGGCATTTCAAAGCATAACAGTGCCTTAAAAATAGTTTCTTATTTCACTATAAATATTTATATTAACTTATACTGCATTGAATAAGTCAATAGTTGATATACAGTATTTGTCCTATATACAATGTTAGATTTCTAGTTTTGATATATTTGTCCAATATAAAATGTTAGGTTACAAAGAAAGCAATGGCCTTCTGTGGCGGACCCAGGGATCTGGGTGCGCACGTCCTGTGTAATAGTATGTATGTATATTATAAACAAAAGTGGCCCAAAAACTAAACCCCGAGGAACTACACTCAATTTTTTTTCCATTGAGAACTTTAACTATTAAGAACAAGTGGCTGCTTACAACTGTTCAACCAATTTCTAGTAATACTTTCCAAGTTACTTCTCAATCCACGCGAGACAAGCCTAGTTAGTAGTCTCTCGTGCGGGATGTTAAATCTACAACATTATATTGTCATATTTTGATGTAAATATGTTGTGAAATTCTCTAACGTATGTTATTTAAATGGATATATATATATATATATATATATATATATATATATATGATATACATATATATATATATACATATACATATATATATACACACACATATATATATATATATATACATATACATATATATATATATATATGCACATACACATACATATACATATAAATATACATACGTACACATACATCTACATGTACATATACATTCACACACATACACATACACATGCATATACATACGTACACACATACATATACACATATATGTATACATACATTAATACATGTACATATAACCACATATAAATACCAATGTACACTCAGTACATACATACGTACATACATATATACATACATTCATACTAACATGCATTCATACATACGTACATATGCGTGTGGATAGAAACGCGTATTCATATGGTGTATACGTACACAGTCATGTCCGTGTGTTCAGTAGGACAATCTGCGAAGATCCCGAACGGTCGGATCGGGAGAGCTTCTTCACGACTTAAGGTAAGTCCCATTATATTTTTGGAGCTAGTGTAAGTAAAGAGTTTCTAAGCCTAAATTGCTATATATATAATGAGCCTAAATTGCCATATATATATATTGAGCCTAAATCGCCAGTAGAAACACGCATGGGCCTAAATTGCCTTAGAATGAAACATGCGTTCTTACCTTAAGTCACTACACTATGCTCCTCAACTTCTGCCTTCAACTTCCTTAAACCTCTCCTTAGTTGTCTTCACTAAAATCCCCACCCCAAGACAGAAGTTAAAACTTCCCAAGAATCCCTCACAAGACTTCCAACCTAAGACGGAGTTCCTCCAAGACCCTTCAACCTCGACTTGGAACTCCGCAGGAGAGCCCTCAACCCCAAGGGGAACTGCTCTCAAGAACCTCCATCGTTAAGTTGTAGAGCGTCGAGAACCCCGCAACCACAAATTAAAATGGTCTCGAAGAGCCCTGAACTTAAATAACAAAAATCACCCCCAAACTGAACTTTTTGGAAAACACAACAAATGCCGGCGTACACCAGGATTTTTTTTATTTCAGAATTGAGCACCTTTAAACCTCAATTCACGAAGAAAATTCCCTTAGAAATTATTTGAACACGTTAAAAGAGGTACTTAATTAAAAAAGCCTTGAAAAACCTGTTTCCTCATGCTGAGCTAGTTTCGAAAGCCTTCGTCGCTGAGAAAGTCATCTCCAAAAGAAAGGTCTTGATTTGAAATCCCTCCAGCACTGGGTCGAACTATCTTCAAAAGCCTTCGATCTTAGGCTGACCTTCTCTGAAAAAACTTTTTTTTCTGGAAAACTCTTCCTGGTAAAAACTCGACTGCTCTGAAAGCGCCTTCGACCATATATAGGACATCTTCAATATTACCTTCAATCGAAACTTCAACTTCCCTAAAAATATCTTTATCAGAAAAATTGGGAATTCTTGAAATCCTCCTTGGCCAAATGAAATCTGTACAGAAAAAAAAAAATATATGAAGAAAAATATCCAGTCTCTCGTTTTTTACATATTAATCTATTTATTTACTATTACTTTTCCATTAATTTATCTATTCATTTATCTATTTATTATTGTTTTCTATTTATCTAATAACATTTCTCTATTTGCTTACTCATTTAATTATTTATTTATTTATTCACTTATTTACTTGTTTATTAATTTATTCACTTATTAATTTATTTACTTATCTATTTACTTATTCATTTATTTATTTATTTATTCATTTATCTATTTATTTATTCATTCATATATTTACTTTTTCATCTATTTATATACTTATTTATCTATTTATGTTTGTTTATTTGTTACATTTATTTATATATTTCTTTACTTATTTATACTTTATCTATTTGTTTACTTGTTATTTTGTTTTTGTTTTGTGTCGCTGATATGGGTTCGGTTGATAAATCCACCCTTCTGAGCACAAAGAAACCACTTCAATCTCCAATGGGTACTGATGAGTGCCACTTGTCCCGGCAGTTCTAATGTACTGAGCCTGGGTAACGAAAACATATGAATCTGTTTTTCCTAAAAAAAACGTAGACTCAGAGGTGACTTGATACAGGTCTTTAAGATTTAAAAAGGGAATTGACAACATCAAAAGTGACAAAATTTTCACATTGAATGAGAATCAGACAAGAAACAATGGTCTCAAACTGTCCGGAAATAGATTCAATTTAGAAGTAGGTAGAAACAACTCTGGCAAACGTGTAGTTAGTGAATGGACTTCGGCCGCATCTCAGCGTCTCCTGGCGTAGGCTCCAGCGAGGTCTAGTTCGAAGTCTAGTTTTTATTTTATTTTGCAGAAGAATAAAATCTATTGTGTTCAGGTACTGAAAGGTACGAACTAGGCCTCCTTACCTCGTGGCTCCTGGACCATAGGTGACCCGTTAGGGCACACGAGTGAATAGAGGTGAATTATAGGTGAACTACAAGTAGATAACAGGTGAACTATACGTAGACTACTTGGATGAATAAAATCATCCCGTGGCAGCCAAAATAAATGCTCAAGATCACCAATGCCTAACCAACACGTTTGTTGTTATCGTCATCCTCATTGTACTAACATACTGCACAAACGTCATCTCAACAACGTTTGAGCTTCTCGTTTCCGTCCCCAGGTATTTGTTTGTTATGACACGATACACTCCCCTTTATTTGCTCCATCATTCACCTCTACCCCCCGACCCACTGGTCCATGCGACCCCAAATACTTAAAACTCTCCGATTCCTTCAGCCTCTCACCATTCAGACTCACTCCCACTATCACCACTCCTTGTAAATACTCGTATCATTGCTTTAATTTTGCTAATATTTACTCTTAGCTTCTTCGTCTCGCTCTCAGACCTCGCCAACAACTGCCCTCATGCTCAGACACTGGCTCGCCTCCCCTTCCTCCACTCTCACCCACCAACGACACAGAATTTAATTGGTCAGTCAGAGGGCAATTGGTTATGTGGTTGGGAAAGGACGTAAGAATCATACATGTAATCGTGGGAAAGGGTGTGGTTACATAAGGGGGACTTAATGTGGGCGAGATAAACTCCAAAACGGGAGTTTTCTTCTATTTAATAACAATTGAGGCAAATCTGGTTACAAATATGATAGGTACAAATGGGCCCTGTGGGCAGATTACAATATGTGCCAGACCCTTGACCTAGGGCACAATAGGCTGGCAACCTCTCGGTCTGCCTAGACTGGCGTCTGGCCGGTAGGCTCTTCACCTACCCCTGTTCTCTCGACTGGCCGGTAGGCTCTCCGCCTACCTAGCTTTTTGGCGTACGTGACATGGGTGTTAAAGGTTAAATAGGGGGTCAGTGGAGGGTTGTAAGTAAAGGCGTTAGTCTCGCTATTCTATGCATGGGGTCAGTTTTATATATGAGGGTTAGTCCTATAGTTGGTGGATGTTGTTAAGTATATTATATTCATATTAGTTTATGCGTAATATACTAGGGCAGTTATAATAAAAGGACTTTTAATAGGTTAGTCTGGTGACATTGGGTATCTATATCTTGTTTGTCTTGAAATGTGCTGCATTAGGTGTATGTTGTGGGAAATGCAAGGTAAGCAAGAGGGGGAGTCTCGCTATGTTGCAAGCATGTGGATCACGTGCGTGGTGGGTGATGGTTAGTAATGGTTACATTGCCTCCCTGACCTTTTGAGGTACGTCCGCGTACCTTGGGTTAAGGTCGTGACACTGGGGGGGCTTGGCAGATATAATTGTAAAAAAAGATTTAAGATATGATAATTTGTAAGTTGCTAGTGGGTGATATTGAATGTGTTCAATAAAGCTATATTTTTTTTTTACACTTGTGTATTCTCTTTTCAATGAGAATGAATTTTCACTTTTCACTTGTGTCTCTGTTCAATGAAAATTTTTGATGATCTCTTTTCTCTGAGATATTGTACACTTTCACTACAGTCATAGCTTTACTGAAGACATGACATCCTAAGTGGTTAGTTTGTTTTTAATTAATATGTTAGTTTGTGTAGAGCTAAATATTCATATATATATAGGTAATATTTATACATTGCATAGAGATATATACAAAGTTGCTAGTATTGCGAATGGTTATTGGTTAAAATTTTCATGGGAGATTATTTTTTCTGTTTTTCTTATTATCGCGCTTATATATATTTATATTTAGTTAAGGCAGTTAATTTTTGAAAAATTCTAATGTATGTATGGTATGAAATGCTTATTTATCTTCTTTGAGTTGGGGGGGTTGAGTGTATTATTCCGGGGCTTCACGGTCGGAAGGAAGTGAAGAAGTACTTTTATAGATAGTGAGAAAGGTTTTTATAAGTAAATGATCGTGAGGACCTAACCTGTCGAATCGCATGACGTCCTGCGTCCGAAGGAGGAATAATTACTGTAGATTCATAGTTTAAGTCTCGCTATGTTGCAAGCATGTGGATCACGTACGTGGTGAGTGATGGTTAGTAATGGTTACAATACCAGCTCAGGGTTCGCCTTGTTCTGGCTGTCGACGCCTCAGGGACGATCCCGGGACTCGTACATCACCAACGTGGCCCAATCAGCAGTGATACCACGGTCTGCTTCCCTAATGCATTTAGATACCCTCAGTTGCAATAAGTGTTGTCGTAGATCCCATAATGTTTCGATCAGGAGTGCCCGTTTTTGCGTTTCAGAGAACGAAGGATTTTGACATCAGTGGCGATATATATTAGGGCATCCACCGTGTCCGCTTGAACACCTCCTTCAAAGAATGCTGTTCATATTTGCAACATGTCAGCTTTATGATTTTTTTTTTCCTGGAGAATTTATTACTTAAGAGGCACCCACTGGACTAGAAGGGTTAGACCTTTTTTATTAAGTCCTTCACACCAAAGGCCTATTTTAGGACTTGTTTTCATGACAAAAGATTTCGTTCAATCGAAACCCCTTTCCTCCCCTCCAGTCGGTTGATTGTATGCATTCAGTGCCAACAAGCTTAATCGATGTCAATGGTATATCTTCAGTTTTCATTGCTCCACAACGGTAGAATAATTCAATTCAATTCGAGACATAATGCACATAAATATGTATGCGGATTATTGCCTCCCCCCAAACGACCGTATATCTTATGATATACAAAATGCGATACTTCATTTTTGTAGGTACGGTTTTGGGAATAATTTTGGTATGTAATTATGATTTGTGCTTGTATGTTTGTGTGAATGCAAATGAGCACACGAACACAAGAACGCACTCACACTATGGGGATTTCTCGCGCCGTCCTTTGCTTCTAAAGGCATATTTTACACTTGATTCTGGGTCATGTTGGGTGATTTTGTCCAAGTGAGGAGAAGCCGCTGGATCTGAAAAGATTGCCAGTTCACCATAGACGTTTGGTTTAATCACTGATTCTTGAGGCGGTCAGACATTTGGCCAAGGAGGATTTCAAGGATTCCCATTTTTTCTGATAAAGATATTTTTAGGGAAGTTGAATTTTTGATTGAAGGTATTATTGAAGATGTCCTATATATGGTAGAAGGCGCTTTCAGAGCAGTCGAGTTTTTACCAGAAAGAGTTTTCCAGAAAAAAAAGTTTTTTTCAGAGAAAGTCAGCCTAAGATCGAAGGCTTTTGAAGATACTTCGACCCAGTGCTGGAAGGATTTCAAATCAACACCTTTCTTTTGGAGATGACTTTCTCAGTGATGAAGGCTTTCGAAACTAGCTCAACATGAGGAAACAGGCTCTTCAAGGCTTTTTTAATTAAGTTCCTCTTTAACGTGTTAAAAATAATTTCTAAGGCAATTTTCTTCGTGAATTGAGATTTAAAGGTGCTCAATTCTGAAATAAAAAAGATCCTGGTGTACGCCGGCATTTGTTGTGTTTTCAAAAAACTTCAGTTTGGGGCGATTTTTGTTATTTAAGTTCAGGGCTCTTCGAGAGCATTTTAATTTGGGGTTCCGGGGTTCTCGACGCTCTACAACTTAACGATGGAGGTTCTTGAGAGCAGTTCCCCTTGGGGTTGAGGGCTCTCCTGCGGAGTTCCAAGTCGAGGTTGAAGGGTCTTGGAGGAACTCCCTCTTGGGTTGGAAGTCTTGTGAGGGATTGTTGGGGAGTTTCAACTTCTGGCTTGGAGTGGGGATTTTAGTGAAGACAACTGAGGAGAGGTTTAAGGAAGTTGAAGCCAGAAGTTGAGGAGCATAGTGTAGTGACTTAAGGTAAGAACGCATGTTTCATTCTAAGGCAATTTAGGCCCATGCGTGTTTCTATTGGCAATTTAGGCTCAATATATATATGGCAATTTAGGCTCATTATATATATATAGCAATTTAGGCTTAGAAACTTTTTACTTACACTAGCTCCGAAAATATAATGGGACTTACCTTAAGTCGTGAAGAAACTCTCCCGATCCGACCGTTCAGGATCTTCTCAGAGACACGAGCGGGCTCACTCAAGATTCCTTCGCAGATTGTCGTACTGAACACAAGGGCATGACTGTGTACGTATACACCACATGAACACGCGTTTCTATCCACACGCATATGTACGTATGTATGAATGCATGTTAGTATGAATGTATGTATATATGTATGTACGTATGTATGTACTGTATGTACATTGGTATTTATGTGTGATTATATATGTACATACATTTATGTATGTACACACGTATGTATATATATATGTGTGTGTACGTATGTATATGTATGTGTATGTGTGCGAATGTATATGTACATTTATATGTATGTGTACGTATGTATATTTATATGTATATGTATGTGTATATGTATGTGTATGTGCATATACATATATATATATATAATATATGTATATATATATGTATATATATGTATATATATGTATATATATATGTATATATATGTATATATATGTATATATATATATATGTATATATATATGTATATATATATATATATGTATATATATATGTATATATATATGTATATATATATGTACATACCTATACATACATATACCAAGGCTTCTTCCCCCTTACAAGGGGGGTAGCCAAAAAGAAAAAGGCATAAAATCATTCCCACCCATTCCATCCCTGAATACACTCCACACCCCTCCACCCTCCCTCTTATCTTAGCACCTCCTGAATGACGGGTCATCCCTGCACCTTGTCCACTGCCCTGGGTCAGAAGCAGTGTCGCAAGACATAGCACATCCACAGCAAGGCCGCTTCATTAAATTGGCGGCCCCCCCTCTCCGTCCCCCCATTGCATAAAATGAGAGGACGGGGAGAAATCCCTTCGGGCTGCGTCAAATTTTGCTCACGCATACTACCTCACCCCCCATCCCCCCGCCCATTCCACCTCATGCAATCACAACATCATCCATATACAACCATTCTCCATTCACCCCTGTCTTCTGTCCTCTCCCGTCCTTCCTTAACAGACATTCCCCTCTTCCCCAAAGCCCCCTTCACCCTATCCATCCATCTCATCCTAGGACGTCCCCTCATGCTCACTCCCACCACATCTGCCTTCCATACCTCTTTTACTAGTCTTTCTTCACTCATTCTTTCCATGTGTCCAAACTATCCTAATATTCTTTCATCAACCCTATCTCCCAACTCCTTATCCACCCCTGTTCTCCTCCTCATCTCCTAATTTCTCACTCTATCTAGCCTAGTAACCCCCATCATACTTCTCAGACACCTCATCTCAAACACATTCAAGCTCCTTCTCTCTTCTCCTCTTATGTTCCATGTTTCTGCCCCATACAGTGCTGTTGGCACAATCACTCCTTCATACAGTCTCCTCTTAGCATCCATTCCCAAATATCTATTCCTCATTACACTCTTTAATCCACCAAGGCATTTACTCGCTTCTCTCAATCTACATTCTACCTCCACTTTCACTCCACCTTTCCCTGCCACATTTGCACCTAAGTATCTAAAACTATTCACTTCCTCCAGTCGCTCTCCCTTAATGCTCACTTCCCGTCTACTGCCACTTTCACCCCTTGTGCATCTCATCACCTTACTTTTACCCACATTTATCTTCAGCTTTCTTCTATCACATACTCTCCCAAACTCTGCCACCAACTTCCTCAATCCCTCCTCCGATCCTGCCACAAGCGCAGTGTCGTCCGCAAACAACAGCTGGCTCACCTCCCACTTTTCTCCATTTTCTTTAACCATATCCAATCCCTTGCCCACTACCCTTGCATTTACCTCTCGCACCACCCTATCCATGTATAAGTTGAACAGCCAGGGCGACATAACGCATCCTTGACGAAGTCCCACCTTTACCTCGAACCAATCACTCTCTCCATTTCCAATCATGACACAAGCTCTACTACTCTCATAAAAACTCTTGACAGCTCCCAGAAGCTTTCCTCCTATCCCGTATATCTGCATAACCTCCCACAGTGCCTTCCTGTCTACCCTATCATAAGCCTTTTCCAGATCCATATAAGCCCAAAAAACATCCTTCCCCTTTCCTATAGCTTTCTCACATATCTGTCTTACCACAAATATCTGATCTACACAACCTCTGCCTGCACTAAATCCACACTGTTACTCACCAATTACTCCTGTTCCTCTCCTAATCCTCTCAATCAAGATCCTCCCATAAGCCTTCCCAACTACACTTAACAAGTTAATCCCTCTGAAACTACTACATTCACACTTGTCCCCTTTTATATATATATATATATATATATATATATATATATATATATATATATATCCATTTAAATAACACACACGTTACAGAATTTCACAACATATTTACATCAAAATATGACAAAATGATGTAGATTTAATATCCCGCACGAGAAACTACTAACTAGGCTTGTCTCGCGTGGAATGAGAAGTAACTTGGAAAGTATTACTAGAAATTGGTTGAACAGTTGTAAGCAGCCACTTGTTCTTAATAGTAAAAGTTCTCAATGGATTTTTTTTTTAGTGTAGTTCCTCGGGGTTTCGTTCTTGGGCCACTTTTGTTTATAATATACATACATACTATTACACAGGACGTGCGCACCCAGATCCCTGGGTCCGCTAGAGGAGGCCATTGCTTTCTTTGTAACCTAACATTCTATATTGGACAAATATATCAAAACTAGAAACCTAACATTGTATATAGGACAAATACTGTATATCAACTATTGACTTATTCAATGCACTATAAGTTAATATGAATTTTTATAGTGAAATAAGAAACAATTTTGAGGCACTGTTATGCTTTGAAATGCCAATTTTAGCCGGACTTAACAGGTATTATTGTATGAGGTTAGTGGACACCAGGGTTGGCGATTTTTTTTTTCTTTTTTTTATATATATATAAAAATCTTTTTTTTTTATTTAAATCAGATTTATTATATTTAAATAGATTGTTTTTTTTTTTTTAGATTTTAAGTATT
This sequence comes from Oratosquilla oratoria, assembly GCF_046742065.1. NCBI lineage: Eukaryota > Metazoa > Arthropoda > Malacostraca > Stomatopoda > Squillidae > Oratosquilla > Oratosquilla oratoria. Next base: position 62,580 of record NW_027467678.1, on the reverse strand, counting down.
GTGGGATTGCTATCTGATATGCGATCTGATTGCTAAAGGACATTTTTAGCATATCAATATAAGGAGCAGTGTTATATAGACTTGCCACAAGTATACAAGGAACGGTATAAGCCTACATATAGTATATATCACTGTGCAACCCACAACAAGTTTCAACAAGATTCTTGTTGAAACTTGTTTCAGGTAAGCAGCTTCTCACTGAGTCAGTTGCTGCTTTGGAATCAACCAGGAAGGATATCTTCTGGACCTGGCAGAGTGGTTCCTTCGGGCAGAAAAAATGATCCTGTCTGGAATCATTTTGAAAAACTACCAACAACTTCTGGCAAAGGGTACCCAGCTAAATGCAAAGACTGCATCCAGAAACTACAGGGCTTTGTGTCAAGATTAAAATCTCACAAATATAAATGCCAAGGTCAGCCACAGCATACAGAAGAAGAAATTGATGACCCAGGTAAATAATTTTACTTATATTGTATGCATTTCTCCCTTTTCATACGCACCTATATAAATTTGGTGAACAATGAAGAACATGTGCAATAAAAATGTGAAGGCCTAAAGAGATGATACTTCAACTTCATTACTTCTAAATTTGGGTAATGACTATATCACTATAATATACTGTATCCACTCAACTTTGGGGCCTAGATGACTGTTTCATTGGAATTCAGCCCACATGGGATTCAGCCCAAAGGGATTTAGCCTAACCTAACCCAACTAACCCATTATTTTTAGTGAATTTAAAAGTGCACTGAATCCTGTGTGGGCTGAATTCCAAGCCAACCTATTTCATATCCTGTTAATTATTTCCAAATAATTTAGTGGCTTGTGTGAATATGATCATTATCTAAAGAAAATAACTGCTATACTCAAAAGTATCCTAAATCACACTGTATTCATTCATTTATTTATTCATTTATAAATCATGCAATATGCTAAAATTTTCTGCTTCCATTTCAGGATCTGCATCAACAGCTTCAATCCCTTCATCACCGGCTCCACTTGAATTATCTGCAATCCTGACTCCACCATTAAAAAGGTCACGATCAGACTCCTCCACAGGCGCCACTTCTAAATCATTTTCATCTAAAAGAAAGTCATCAACATCTCTGGACAGATTTATCATAAAAAATTCAGCCTCTCAAAAGGAAAATCTCGACAAAGAAGTTGCAAGAATTATATTTGCTACAAATTCACCATTTCGTCTTGTTCAGCATCCTCAGTTTCTCAAGATGGTTCAGAACCTGAGGCCAGGTTATATTCCTCCATCCAGAAAAGATATTGCTGATAAGTACTTGGATCTTGTGTATGAAAATGCATATAAAAAGTGTGCAGATGACCTGAATAATGAAACTATGTCCTTCAATTGATGGGTGGTCTAACATCCACAATGAGCCCATAATATGTGTCACTCTAACAACATCCACTAGTCAGATTTATTTAGTTGACGCAATAGACACATCAGTGAAACCTCACACTGCTGAATATCTTCTACAACTTGTACAAAATTCGATCAAGAAAGCTGAACAAGATTTTGGTTGTCACATTGGGAGTGTTGTGACAGACTATTCAGCAAATGTCACCAAGATGAGAAAGCTCTTGGAGGAATCGAGTGAACCTGAGCATACCGTCCTCACATACGGCTTATACCGTTCCTTGTATACTTGTGGGAAGTCTATATAACACTGCTCCTTATATTGATATGCTAAAATGTCCTTTAGCAATCAGATCGCATGTGAGATAGCAATCCCACAATATTTAAAACCTATAAAAAATATATTTAAATCAAATAAATCTGATTTGAATAAAAAAAGGCCAACCCTGGTGTCCACTAACCTCATACAATAATACCTATTAAGTCCGGCTAAAATTGGCATTTCAAAGCATAACAAAGCCTTAAAAATAGTTTCTTATTTCACTATAAAAATTTATATTAACTTATACTGCATTGAATAAGTCAATCGTTGGTATACAGTATTTGTCCTATATACAATGTTAGGTTTGTAGTTTTGATATATTTGTCCAATATAAAATGTTAGGTTACAAAGAAAGCAATGGCCTCCATTAGCGGACCCAGGGATCTGGGTGCGCACGTCTTGTGTAATAGTATGTCTGTATATTATAAACAAAAGTGGCCCAATAACGAAACCCCGAGGAACTACACTCAAAAAAAAAAATTCCATTGAGAACTTTTACTATTAAGAACAACTGGCTGCTTACAACTGTTCAACCAATTTCTAGTAATACTTTTACAATGGATTACAAAGGCAAAGCATGCCAACAGGAGACCTTTTGATCCATATCTAGGTCGGATGCAAAAAAAAAAAAAAAAAAAAAAAAAAAAAAAAAAAAACATATTAATAATAAATTTAAACTATAACAATGTAAATAACAATTAAAATACATAAATAAATGCATTGGTATAGTTGAATAACAAACAAACAGGTAAATAGTAAATGATAATAAATTGACATATAACTAATAATAAATGAAAATCAGACAGACAAATTATAACAAAACAAAAACAAATAATATAACATAAATTATAATAATTACAGCATCTTACTTAGGTATTTATCTAAATGATTCTTAAAGCTTCGAACTGAACTACATTGCACTACCTGTGCAGGAAGTTTATTCCATTCATTAACTACACGGTTGGCAAAGTTGTTTCTACCTACTTCCAAATTGAATCTATTTCCGGACAGTTTGAGACCATTGTTTCTTGTCTGATTCTCATTCAATGTGAAAATTTGGTCACTTTTGATGTTGTCAATTCCCTTTAAAATCTTAAAGACCTGTATCAAGTCACCTCTGAGTGTACGCTTTTTTAGGGAAAACAGATTCATGTGCTTAAGTCGATTTTCGTATGATTTATTTTTGATATTTGGAATCAGTTTTGTGGCTCGCCGTTGTACTTTTTCCAGTCTGTCAATGTCTTTAATGAGATTCGGTGACCATACGGAAACAGCATATTCCAAATGTGGACGAACTAACGATTTATATAGCTTGTTAATGAGTGATGGACTTTTGAAATCAAAAGATCGCGCAATCAATCCCAGAATCTTATTTGCTTTCTCAGAGGCTGAAATACACTGCTTGGATGATTTGAGGTCGTTACTGATAATTACGCCGAGATCTTTTTCACTATCCACTTTTGTTAACGAATTTCCAAATAACTTGTAATCGTACTTGCTGTTATTTTTACCTATGTGCATTACCTTGCATTTACTTGTGTTAAATTTCATTAGCCACTTTTCAGACCATTGCTGTAATTTATCTAAATCTTCTTGAATATCTAATTGGTTTGAGTGATCATTTGCCACTCCGCACAGTTTTGTATCATCAGCAAATTTGGAAACAGTAGATTTTAGTCCATGGTCTATATCATTTATATATACTATGAATAGAAGTGGCCCAAGAACGGAACCCTGAGGAACTCCACTTGCAACACTTTTCCATCCAGAAGTTTTTCCATTTAAAACAACTCTCTGTTTTCGACCTTTCAACCAATTACTAGTCCAACCTAATAGGCTACCACTTATTCCATGCAAAGCTAATTTAGTAAGTAGTCTTTCGTGTGGGACGGTATCAAAAGCTTTTGCAAAGTCTAGATATATTAAATCTATATTGTTTCTTTTGTCATAATTCGAGACAACTGTGTTGTAGAATTCGAGTAAGTTAGTCACGCAAGAACGTTTCCGTCTGAAACCATGTTGGCTATCATTTATCAAACGGTTACTTTCTAAATGATATTCGATAGCATCTCTGATGATAGTTTCCATTATTTTTCCTACGATCGAAGTCAAACTAATAGGCCTATAGTTATTTGGTTTATTTTTGTCACCTTTTTTGAATATGGGAGTAACGTTAGCTAGTCTCCATTCTCTTGGGACATCTCCGGATATGATGGATTTCTTGAAAATCATTTCTAATGGAACAACAATCTCATTTTTCATTTCCTTTAAGATTCTTGGATGCCAACCGTCAGGCCCTGGTGTTTTATTAACTTTGAGTTTGTCTATACACCTTTTAATTGTTTCTTTTGTTATATTTACCGTAGTGAGTAAGTTTACCCCAGACTTTTCACAGGTTTCAGTTTGGAATTCACTTTGAGGTGTTTCGTTTACGAATACCGAGCTAAAATAATTGTTTAAGAGATTACACATTCCTTCATTTGAATATTCAAGTTGACCGTCAGCAGATAATAGTGGAGACCAATGTGATTCCTAACAACCTTTTTATCTCTAATGTAACTATAGAATTCTTTGGGATTCTCTTTGGATTTCTCAGCGATGTTCATTTCGTATTGTCGTTTTCTTTTTCTTATTGTCTTTTTTAAATCTCTCTGTATTGATACATAACTTTCATAGTCATTAGATGCACCCGAGCACTTATATTTCTTATAAGCCTGTCTCTTTTTAGCAATACTTTTTTCAGTTTCTTTGTCGAGCCACTTTGGGCGAGCCTGATTTGGGGGACGTCTGTCCTTAAAAAGGAATGTAAGTTTGAATCATCTTAGTGAGCGTATTTTGAAATATTTCCCACATCTGATCTACAGGCCTTTCGTTTAATTTTTCCTCCCAATCTGTAAGCTGAAGCTCCTGACGTAGTTCTATGAACTGAGCTTTACTGAAATCGGGTATTTTAGAAGCACAAGTATCTATTCTAAAATTGTTTAGGAGTTTGAATCTGACTAAGTTGTGATCGCTATTTGCAACAGATTCATCGACTTCTACATCAGTTGCCATGCTTTCGCGGCTAGTGATCAATAAATCGAGTAAGTTTCCATATCTTGTGGGCTCTTTTACATGCTGAATTAAGTAATTGTCACCAAGAAAATCAATCAAGCGACTACCTATATGGCCATGTTCAAGGGTCATCCAATCAATGTCAGTAAAATTGAAATCACCCATTATCAATAAATCCCGGTTGCAGAAACTAGACAGTTCTTGAAATAACAGTTTGTCGTCTGCTAATGATAATGTCTTTGGCCTATATATTACACCTATATTAATTTTTTGTCCATTTGTTTGGGTTAACTCAACCCACAAACTGTCATATGCATCCTGTTTCACTTTCTCTAAAACACAAGCATGAACATTGTTTTTAACGTACAATAGAACACCCCCACCTTTCTTGTGGTTTCTATCCTGATGAAAGTGTTTTAAATCCCGCAATATTAAATTCAGCTTCGAACTCTGTACCATTTAACCATGTCTCAGTTATTCCTATCATATCGAGATTTTCGCTTTTGACATACGCCTGTATTTCTTGAAATTTGTTCCTAATACTACGAGCATTAAAGTACATAGTTTTAAGAAACTCCTGATTATTTCTTTTTGACACATTTTGAGTTTCAATATCATGTCTTATATTATCATTTTGTTTTTTATTTATGCCTTGCTCTATATTATTATCATTTGGTCCTTCATTGACATTCAATGCCTCATTAACATTTCTCCTATCAAAATTAACATTCCCCCCATCACGGACATCTGGTCGATTACGGTCATCCGATCTATTTTGTACATTTTGTCCCCCTACGTCACCGTGATTCACGCCGGCCTCCCGTCGTTCAGTGACATTATGTCCGGCATCCCTTTCTAAAATTATATTTTGTCCTCCAGTGACATTATATCCTACCGTGATATTTTTTCCTCCACTATAATTACATCCCATCGTGATCTTTTGTCTTCCACTGTCATTACATCCTATCTTGATATTTTGGCCTTCATTGACATTCTGTCCGGTATCTCTTCCTAAAATTATATTTTGTTCTTCACTGACATTATATCCTACCGTGATATTTTCTCCTCCATTATCATTACATCCTATCGTGATATTTTGTTCTCCACTATCATTATTTCCCATCGTGATCTTTTGTCCTCCACTGTCATTACATCCCATTGTGACATTTTGTCCTAAGACATTACATCCTAATGTGTCATTTCGTCCTCTAGCGATATTACATCCTATCATGATATTTTGGCCTTCATTGACATTCTGTCCGGTATCCCTTCCTAAAATTACATTTTGGCCTTCAATGACATTATATCCTACCGTGATATTTTCTCCTCCATTATCATTACATCTTATCGTGATATTTTGTTCTCCTTTATCATTACTTCCCATCGTGATCTTTTGTCCTCCACTGTCATTATATCCCATTGCGACATTTTGTCCTATGACATTATATCCTAATGTGACATTTCGTCCTCTAGCGACATTATATCCTAAAATTATATTTTGTCCTATACTGGTACATTGTTCTACATTAATGCTATACTCTACACTGTTTTCCCAAGTACATTCTATTTCCCCTTCCCTTTGGCCTTCTACCCTAAAAAAGGAGCTGGTTCATTACAAACTCCCACAATGAGGTTTGTAAGAACATCTTTGCCTCTGCGGGTAAGGTGGATCCCATCAGAAGCGTAAAGGTCATGGCGCCTAGAAAAGAGATACCAAGGATCAAGAAAGTGGTATCCCAATTGTGTGCACAACTGCGATATCCTATCATTGATCCCTATGGCTCTACTGTTCCAACACGAACCTGCGTAGATCCTCGGGAGGATCCCACAGACTACGTGACGGCTCCCACGTTCCTTCATCTCCTGAAGGAGGACCTTGTAATTCCGAACAAGCTCCTCTGATCTCACCCTACCTACATCGTTACTACCCGTATGTACAATCGTAACCGTGTTCTTCCGTCCTTGCTCCCTGATGGACCGGGTACAATCAACGATCCCACGGCCCGGTTGACATACAAGCTTGCAACGTCGCTTAGTCTTTCGCTGCAGGATGTCGTCATAGCCTCGAACCATGGAGTCCCCCACCACCAAGAACTCCTGGTTTTCAGCCACTTCATCCTCCAGTAGAGCAAAACGATTGACTAGAGCCAGCGGTTGCTCCACAGGGCACACGTCTACCGAACGCGGGCTCGACAAACGGGACCCCACGGAGCGCCACTCGCTCATGGCAGTGACAGTAGGTGAAGAAGTGGAACGCTCTTTGGGTTGTGGGGAGGGTTCACTCTTCTCACGGAGCGCACTCCTGAGAAGCCGAATTTCCTCCTCACACATCCAGAGACTGACCTCTATGTTCACGCAACCTTCACAAGCCATTTCGCTCCCCCTTTAGCAATAAAAACGGCAAAGAGAAAATACAAATCAACAACAACAAAAAATCAAAGCGGTCTCTAATAAACTAAATACGCGAAGCTTACTCTGCTTACCTTATACTATTTCTCCTACCTTTGGAATACGGTAACAGAAAACTGTTTTGAAATTAAATAGAACCCTGCACTTTATCTTATATCTGTAACTGTATAGCGCTATACGTATACAATTACAAAAACACAACACAATCACTTAACACTATTCGGAGATATAAAATTCACAGGTATTCACTAGCTGGTGTCTGTGCAGAAAACGAGGTCTCTAGCTGAGGTCACGAGGTTACTTCTCATTCCACGCGAGACAAGCCTGGTTAGTAGTCTCTCGTGCGGGATATTAAATCTACAACATTTTTTTGTCATATTTTGATGTAGATGTGTTGTAAAATTCTCTAACGTGTGTGTTATT
>NW_027467678.1:42500-45000 GCF_046742065.1 Oratosquilla oratoria | reverse complement strand
GTTGTGATGATGGTTGTGGTGGTGGTTGTGGTTGTGATGATGGTTGTGGTGGTGATGATGGTGGTGGTTGTGGTTGTGATGATGGTTATGGTGGTGGTTGTGGTTGTGATGATGGTTGTGGTTGTGAAGATGGTGATGGTTGTGGTGGTGGTTGTGGTTGTGATGATGGTTGTGGTTGTGAAGATGGTGGTGGTGGTGGTTGTGGTTGTGATGATGGTTGTGGTGGTGGTTGTGGTTGTGAAGATCGTGATGGTTGTGGTGGTGGTTGTGGTTGTGAAGATGGTGGTGGTTGTGGTTGTGATGATGGTTGTGGTGGTGGTTGTGGTTGTGATGATGGTTGTGGTGGTGGTTGTGGTTGTGATGATGGTTGTTGTGGTGACAGTAGGGGTGGGGGTGGGGTGGATTTGGTGGTGATAGTGCTGGTGGCAGAGGTGGTAGTGGTGGTATTGTTGATAGCGAAGGTGGTTGTGGTGGTGGAGGTGGTGGTGGAAGTAGAGGTGGTGTTGGAGAGAAGAAGGAAGAAAACGACATAAAGGAGAAGAGAAGACTGAAAAGGTGGAGATTTCGAAGGAAGAATTTGAGGAGGAGGAGGAAGATAGAAACCATATCATCTCTCCATCTGCACCTTTTACCTTTTCTTCTTTACTTGATTCGCCTCCTCTTCCTCTCTTAATTTCTTTCCAAAACATCTTTATATTACTTTCAAAATTTTCTGTCATACTCTTACCCCATTTCACATCTGCTCTCCTCTTTGTCTCCTTTACCTTTTGCTTTACTTCTCTTTTCTTTTCTTTGTACCTCTCATATGACTCCCTCGTCCTATTTTGTAACCAATCTGTGAAAACTCGCTTCTTCTCTTCTACAACCTTCTTTGTTTCCTCATCCCATCATTCATTACCCTTCCTTCTATTTCCTCCTGTCCTTCTTGTTCCACACACCATCCTTGCACACTTTGACTCCCTCCTTGAACCATTCCCATTCCTCCGCCACACCTAGCTCTACTCTATCCTTCACTCCCTCCCACTCCTCTTTCAGCTTCTTCTTGTACTCCTTCTCCTTTTCCTTTTCATTTAAATATTTCACTCTAAGCACCTCCCTACCTTTTGTCCCTTTCCTCTTTCTCCATCTATCCTCCACTCTCAACTTACCTTCCACCAAAAATTATCTGATATTCCCCCACCCTCTCCCCTTAGCACATGTACATCCTTAACTCTTCCTATCATAGTCCTATTCACCACTACATAATCCATCAACGCTCTATCTACCACCCTTCCATCCACCACCCTCTCCCATGTGTACTTATGCTTGACTTTCTTCCGAAACACTGTATTTGGTATCATCAACTCTCTAGACACATTTCCACCATCAACTCTCCACTACGATTCTTTCCTGGAACTCCACATTTCCCAACCACTCCATCGATTGGACCATTTCCTACCCTAGCATTAAGGTTTCCCAGTACTATTACATTGACATTTCTCCCTAAATCCTCTATGCACTCATTTAAATCTATCCAAAAAGCCTCCCTTTCTTCTACACTCTTCTCACTGCCAGGCCCATATGCACTTACAGCCAAGCTCCCTGTCCATTTCTCCCGAGCCACGACCACCAACTGCCCCAAATCGCTCGCTAATTCGCCCGGTGGCAATAGCCCTCTTTTATACGCTACTATTTTTTCATTTTCTTACAGACATTTTTCCCCTCCCACAAAAACCGATCCCGCGAAGCGGTTGGTCTTTCCTAGGAATTCAGAATTCAGGACTCTGATTTCTGAACCCGTATAGAGCGGACACTTCCCGCTCCTCTATAATCCCTAGGTTAAGGATGTTAGGTGGACCCTAGTGGTAACAGATGGTCCGGGTAGGCATAAAATAAGTGTGTGTGTAGTGCTAAGTGAATATGTAAATAATTTATGTTAGAACACCATAGTTTTGCCTTAATTAACGTTGCCCATTTGAGTTATCCACCGGTCACCTAAAACTATTGACATACGTGCTTGAAAGTACTGCACAGATTCATATTTGATATGCAGTATATTGTTACCCTGCCATTTAGTCTCAATCTGGTTCGTCAATGATTGGAGGTAGGATTGTTTCTCCAATTAAGATTGGGGTTTAATGGGAGGCGTAACAATACACACACACACACACTTACACACACACACTTACACACTCACACTTACACACTCACACTTACACACTCACACTTACACACTCACACTTACACACTTATTCTTACACACACACTCTTACAACGCACACTCACTCAAACACTCACTCACACTCACGCAAACGCTCACACACACACACACACACACACACACACACACACACACACACACACACACACACACACACACACACACAGACACACACACTCATTCACACACACACACTCACACACACTCATACACACACACACACACACACACACACACACACACACACACACACACACACACACACACACACACACGCACACACACGCGCGCGCGCACACT
>NW_027467678.1:0-37500 GCF_046742065.1 Oratosquilla oratoria | reverse complement strand
CACACACTCACACACACAAATTCACACCTACACACATTCAAACACTGACACACACACACACACACACACACACACACACACACACACACACACACACACACACACACACACACACACACACACACACACACACACACACACACACACACACACACACTCACTCACAATCACACACACGCTCACACACACGCACACACACACGCATACACACACACACACAACACACACACACACACATACACACACACTCACACGCACTCACACACACACACACACACACACCACACACACATTCGTCGGATGGACGGCGAAGATTGGAGTTCCGAAGAGAAAGTGAAATTTTCGTGGATCCAGAAATAATGAAACAAATCGAAGAGAAATTCAGGCTCGGGAAATATAGTACAGACAAGACCAGACCAATTAAGATTAAATTCAGGTCACAAACTACGGCTGAGAATATCTTATCCAAAACAGGGAAACTAGCAACAAGTGAACAATATAAAAAGGTATGGATAAAAAGGGAAATGAATAAAGAGGAAAGAGAGGAGGAAATAAGGAATAGAAATGAAGGTAAGAAAAAAAACGAGGCCAGAACAGAGACAGAAAAACAAGAATTCTACTGGAGAGTAGTGAATATGAAATTGAAGAAATGGAACATAAAAGAGAGAAACACAAAAGAAACAGAGAATACAATGGAAATAACAGAAAGTTTAAAGGATCCTACACAAATATAGATGGATTAATAACAGGACTGAATGAACTGAACAAATATCTGAAAGAAAAAGATCCGGACATAATGGGAATTGTTGAGACAAAATTAAAAGGCCCACTACCACCCAACAGCATAGGACACAATGCATATAATTATTGGATTAGAAACAGAAAGATAAAACAAAGGGGTGGAGTTATGTTCCTGACTTAGAAGGATATAAACGTGAAGAGAGTCACATATGGGAACAATAGAGTAGAGATGATAATGATAGAAGTAGAAGATAGAGATAAGAAGAGCAGAAAGTTTGTAATAAATTACGTGCCCCCAAAAACAGCCTCATGGGAAGAGAATGAACATAAAAGCATGTTAGAAGACACAAGAGTAACACTAAACGAGATAATGGAAGATGGAGGAAGAATAGTCATGATAGGCGACTATAATTGCAAAGAAATATGCTGAGAAGAGATGACCGTAAAGGGTGGAGAAGACTCATGGGGAAGTGTTCTACTTGAGATGATTATTGACCACACAATGACACAATGGATCCAAGAGAACACTAGGTATAGAAATGAAGAACCATCGAGACTAGACCTAATAATCACATCAGAACCTAAAATAGTGGAAAAGATAGAATACCAGGCACCAATAAGCAAAAGTGACCACATATTGATAGAACTAGAACTAAATGAGAAAAAATACAAGAAAAGAAATGAACAATATAGAAAAGGAAGATTGATGTATGAAAAAACAAACTTTGATAAAATAAGAGAATTCTTCCAAAATGAAAACTGGGAAAGAATACACAAAGAAGATACAACAGTAGAAGAGAAATGGAATATTTTGACAAAAATCTATAAAAAAAAAGGAGTAGAAAAGTATGTCCCAAGACAAAAACAAGAAAAAGAATATGTAAAATGCTGGTACAACAAAAGTTGTAGGGACTTAAAAGACAAAAGAGACAAAGCTTGGACCAAATTGAAGAAAAACAGAAGACCAGAAAAATGGAAAATATATACTTATTATAGAAATGAATATGTACAAGCGTGCAGAGAGGAAAAGAGAAAATATGAAAAAGATGTCATAGAAAAGTGTAAAGATCAACCAAAACTATTCTACAGATTTGTAAACAACAAACTGAAAAACAAACAAGATTTGGAGAAATTGAGACAAGGAGGAGTTGAATACACTGAGGAAATTGAAATGGCGGAAATTATGAACAAACATTTTAAATCGGTGTTTACAAAGGAGAACATACAACCTGAAGAGATCGAATGGAAAGAGAAAGTCCCCCCTATGAAAGAAATAGAAGTAACAAAGAATGAAATATTGACTCACTTGAGTAATCTTGATGTCAGAAAATCACATGGACCAGATGAAATAGCAAACTGGATTTTGAAAGAATGCAGGAATGAACTGGCAGACATAATACATAGCATAATAAACAGTTCCTTGGAAGAAGGTAAAGTTCCAGAAGATTGGAAAAAAAGCAAATATAGTACCTATATATAAAGGAGGGAATAAAGAAGACCCTAACAACTATAGGCCCGTCTCTCTAACAAGTACAATAGCAAACATTTGTGAAAGAATTGTCAAAAGTAGATGGGTAAAATATTTAGAAAAAAAACAATGTGCTCAATCCAAGGCAATTTGGATTCAGACAAGGACGATCATGCGTCACCAATTTAATATGTTTCTATTCAAGGCTAATAGATATAATACAAGAAAGAGATGGATGGGCTGATTGTACATTTCTAGACCTAAAAAAAGCTTTTGACAAAGTACCACATAAGAAGTTGCTTAAGAAATTAAAAACTCAAGGAGGAATACAGGGCAAACTGCTAAATTGGATGGAAGACTTTTTGCAAGAAAGAAAAATGAGAGTAGTGATAAGAGATCAACACTCAAAATGGGATGAAGTAATAAGCGGTGTTCCACAAAGAACAGTTCTGGCCCCAATAATGTTTGCTATATATATTAATGATATGGATGAAGGAATTGAAAGCTATATGAGCTTTTTTGCAGATGATGCAAAACTGTTGAAAAAAGTGAACACGGAAGAAGATTGTGAATCACTACAAAGAGATCTAAATATAGTACAGGAATGGAGTAGGAAGTGGGAGATGGAGTTCAATACAAAAAAGTGTAGTATAATGGAATTTGGAAAGAGTAAAAACAGAATAACAGGACCATATAAATTGGGAGAAGAAGGAATAAAAAAAGTAGAAAATGAGAAGGACCTGGGAGTCATTGTTATGAATAATATGTCACCTGAAAAACATATAAATAAGATTTTTGGAGAAACCTATAATTTAATAAGAACAATCAAAGTGGCATTTACATACCCTGGATGAAGAAATGGTGAAGAAAATTCTAATCACTCTGATAAGACCAAGATTGGAATATGCAGCAACTATATGGTCACCAAGTGCAAAAAAAATGCATAAAAAAACTTGAAAGAATACAAAGAGCAATTACAAAATTGGCACCAACACTCTCAAAACTATCATATGAAGAGAGACTAGCAAAACTTGAACTACAGACACTAGAGCAAAGAAGAGAGAGAGGAGATTTGATAGCTATTTACAGAATCATGAAAGGCATAGAAATTACTGATAGAGAGAATCTGATAAAATGGGATGACAGAAATACAAGAGGACATGGAAAGAAAATAAAAAAAGATAGCTATAGAAGAGATGTGAAAAAGAACAGCTTTCCTCACAGAGTAATAGACAGTTGGAACAAGTTAGATGAGAAAGTGGTGTGTGCAAAAACAATACATGAATTTAAAAATAGTTTAGATAAAATGAGATACGAAAACGAGACACCACGAGCATAGCTCCCCTTCCCGTAAAATACAACTAGGTAAATACAACTAGGTAAATACACACACACACACACACAGTACCCAGTTCGAATCCTACCCAGGGCCGAAATTATTTCGGTATCGCTGTGCCTCGGGTCGTTACTCTGACTCTCGTGGGCGGGGAGTTGGGTGTGTGTGTGTGTGTGTGTGCAAGGTCATAGCATTACCCATAGATCGGACCTACGAGCTCTGAGCTCTCTTCCAGGAGGGAAATAGCTGTCGATCACGAGTCCAACACGTGATCCAAAGACCATGTGAATACACACACACACACACACACGCACACACACACACATTAAGAAGTTAATGTGCATTTGTAATATTGAATTATTGAATTCCTTGTGAGAAGGGGCGGCAAACACGAGGGCAGCCCCAGGCGGCAAAAGCACTAGCTACGCCACTGCTTAGGACCCTGCTACCTAACAACAACGGTATTCAAAAACTCGAAACCTTTGCGAAAATCAACCCAGCAACCACCACTATTCTTAGGCCCAATGTACCTACATTGGGATGGAACTTACATCACATATCAAAGATTTTTCTCGCACTTAGATGGGAAATTAACTTGTGACGTGGGTGCTTCGTCGCTGGGTGTATCAAATATTGTCGTTGTCTCCGACGAAGAGAAAGCGCTGACAAAAGCATTGAAAAATTCTTTCAAGGGATCGGCATTTATTTTGTGCACTCGACACTTACAGGAGAATACAAAAAGGAGACTGGTTGAACTAGGTGTGCCTCAAAAACAAAGGAGTTGGGTAGTGGGGGAAATATTCGGGGAACACGGTCTACTACATTCACACAACGAAAGCGATTTCGAGCAGAATTTATTCGACTTGCGGGTAAAGATTAGCAAGGATATTCCCACACTCACTGAATACTTCGCGAATCTTGCGGATCGGCTAAGAGATTACGTTTTTCTACCTCAGATTAAACACAAATTCTTGCCAGTCTCATGGGCAAACAATAACTCTGAATCAATGAACAATCTCATAAAACTTAGTACGAATTGGAGGCAACAGAAGCTACCGGAGCTAATTGAATGGCTGCATGAAATCGTGCAACTGCAAACGGCAGATGAGAGACGGGCATTATATGGAGAGGGCAGCTACGAGTTGGCAAAGTGGGTACGGAAATTTCGAACCAGCGGTTGCGTTTGGGATTCACTTTCAGCAGCAGAAAAAGAACAGATATGTAAAGTTCACCAAATTCATTCAATGCCAGGAAACCACGATTACATCCACAGACGGACAGCTAAAGATTCCGAAAACCCCAACCACTGCCAGCAAACCTGGGCAAAGGAAACGTTGTCGAGCAGAAAGGTCCGTTACTAAAAAGCGACCACGAGTTGATTTTGAATTGTTTACTATATTATTTTGAGGAATGTTCTTTGCATTTTTGCCAGTGTGCTTTTATTGATCGATTATGAAAATATTGTACTATATGTATATTTTTTATCATAGAACGGGGGACAGTACCGCTTCTCATAACCAGTCGGGAATTCAAAGAGTACATATAATCTTATTTAACTTTTTTACCTTTTGAGTTATTTTATATTCTGTGCATTTGTGAATAACGGTGATGCAATTATGTTCTGTATACTATAAATATGAAAAAATAAATCTATTGGTTTGTACGTCTGTCTTTCTTTCACTTTTTGTTTAGTTGAATCTTAGGGTGTACTATGAATGGAACTTGAAGTGTGAAAAACTGTCAATATAATTCCTCCAAGTCCCATCTTACCAAGTTCTGCAAACATGATAAAATAAATTGCCTTTCTGGTACTATGTTTAGTCTTGTGATGAACCAAATGATTGACTCTTGAAGGAAATGTGGAAAAAAATGAAAGTGCTGGTTCCATGTTTTACACCGACCCGATCGGGAACCGTGAAAACAAAGATGGCGACCAGGAGGTCTGGGGCCGTATACACAAAACTTGTTAGCACTAACAAATAGCTGTTAAGGGTAACAAATTCCTGTTAAGACTAACATTTAGCTGTTAAGCACTAACAGTGGATACAGAAAACTTGTTAGGGCCTTAAAAGTACTGTTAAGGTAAAAGTGGTGTGGAGGACTATTAAGCTCTTAACAAATTCCTGTTAGTAGAAAAGATGGCGGAACAACAACAACAAATACAAAGACGACGGCGAGTATGTCGACAGCGACGGGACATATTTAACGAGTACAATGACGACGAACTCATCAAACGCTTCAGAATGAACCGTGCTGGTATAATAACAATGGCTGATTTAGTGAGGGACAAACTTCAATCCCGAACAGAACGGAATCGACCACTGAGTCCTGAGACGAAGGTGGAAATTACCCTATGATATTTAGCCACAGGTAAAATGCAGCAGCGACGACTTTGAGACCTCACAAGCAACAATCAGCCGTGTCATTACTCAAACAATTGATGCACTATCAGAACCAAGAAGCGCAAGTAAAACAAGCAGAGTTCATGGAAGACTGTAGGTTTCCCGGTGTTGTGGGTACCATAGATGGCACAAATATTAGAATTGTGGCTCCAAGTGTAGATGAACATTTATATGTAAACAGAAAACAATACCACAGCATCAACGTGCTTTGCCATGCCTCCTTCTTGTCCTTGTGTCCTTGGCTTGAATCGCCCATTTATAATATTTTTTTCCTCCATAAGCACGTTGACCAAGAGGAGTGTTTCCTCTTGTGACCAGTTTGGCTTCCTTTTCTTTTTCTGTGATTCTTCTGCCATGTCTATATCCTCTGAAATAATTGTTGAGTCTTCTGTCGGAAGATTTGTCTGTGGCGCGGCCGCCTATACAATGCGCCTTCGTCCAAAAATATCTGTCGTTGGTTAATAAGTACTCCTAAAAAACCATACATACGATATCTATGTGCTATCATGATACTCTATTAATAAATTTTGAACAACTGCATTAATAACACTGTTTTATGTGTGCAATTTTTAATAATACGTCCATTTACACGTTCATAAGCTGCTAACTTTAGCACTGTTTAGCGCAACTTGACAAACAACTGTTTACTAGCTAACAGTTGTTAGTTAAGCATTGGTGTATAACTTTTAGTGGTTTTCTGTTAGCTAGCAGAGATTTAAGGCTAACAAAAAAGTTTTGTGTATACGGCCCCTGGCCGCTATCTCGATCGGGCAAATTCCAATGTAGATAACTTTTTACTGTTAATGGCACAAAGTACATGAAACCTACAAAGACGACTCACTTGCAATATATATTTATTTCTGAATTGTTTCTAGCCAAATTTATAAACATTTAAAGTGATTGGACGCCATAGGTCGCCATCGGACGCCTTTGGACGCATTTTAGGATGTCCGGTATGTATGTATTTCCACACACTGTTTCTTTATCAAAGTTATTCCAGATATCCAGCAATCTGTGTGGGAAACTATTCTTTCTCCGATCTCTTCTGTATTTATCCTTTTTGAGTTTCTTTTCATGACCTCTTGTTTTTCCATTGTAATTTTTTAGTAAATCATTCCTGTCAAGGATTTCCATTCCTTTCATGATTCTAAATATAGTCAGTAGATCACCTCTTTCTCTTCTCTGTTCTAGTGTTGGTAGTTCCAATCTCGATAATCTTTGTTCGTATGTTTTGGTCTAATCAATGTAACTAATATTTTTTTTTTAATAATTTCTTCATCCAAGTAATCAAATGCCACTTTCATTGACCGACAATTTTGTTTATATGTTTATCCGGTGTCATGTCTTTGCTGATTATTACTCCAAGGTCCCTTTCCTAGTGCACCTTTTTATTTCTTCTTCACCAATTCTGTAATTTTTTAAATTCTGTTTTTACTTTTTCCAAACTCCAATATGCTACATTTCTTGATATTGAAGTTCACTTCCCACTTTTGAGTCCATTTCCAGATTTTGTCCTGGTCTGATTGTAATGAATCACAATCCTCTTCTGTTCTTACTTTCTTCAATATTTTTGTGCCATCTGCGAAGAAATCCATATAACATTCAACTCCTTCATCCATGTCATTTATGTATATGGCAAACATGATTGGAGCCAGCACTGACCCTTGTGGAACACCACTTATCATTTCTTCCCATTTCGAGTATTTTTCTCTTGTTACTACCCTCATTTTGTGTGTGTGTGATGCCACCTATTAATTCTAATTTTCTTATTAAGTTCTTGTGTGGTACTTTGTCAAATGCCTTTTGAAGGTCTAGATAGGCACAGTCTGCCCATCCATCCCTCTCCAGTATTATATCTATTAGTCTCGAGTAGAAGCAGATCAGGTTTATTGTACATGATCTTCCTTGTATAAATCCAAATTAGTTTAGGTTTAGTATAGATTTTTCTTCCAGGTGTTTAACCCATCTACTTTTGATCACTTTTTCACATATTTTAGCTACTGTGCTTGTTAGGGAGACCAGTCTGTAGTTAGTTGGATTTTCCTTGTTTCCTCCTTTATATATTGGTACAATGTTTACATTTTTCCAGTCTTGTGGTACCTTTCCTTCTTTGAGCGAACATTTGATTATAGTGTGTATTTTATCTGTTAATTCTTCTCCACATTCTTTCAGTATCCAATTTGTAATTCCATCCGGACCATGCGATCTTTTTTTACATCAAGTTTTTTTTGTCGCTGGTTTCCCTCTTTGTTAGTTATTTCCTTCGTTGGGGGTGATCTCTGTCTCTCTATTCCCTCACAGTTAGGTGTGTTCTCAATTGTGAATACCGATTTGAAGTGGTTGCTCATAACTTCTGCCATTTCTTGTTCTTCTGTGTATTCATATATTTACCTAGTTGTATTTTACGGGACGAGAGCTATGCTCGTAGTGACTCGTTTTCGTATCTCTCCACATCCAATCTATTCTTAAAATCGTGTATATTTCTGGCATTCACTGTTTCTCTGTTCAGTTTGTTCCAGACATCGATCACTCCATGTGGGAAGCTACTTTTTTCAGGTCTCTTCTGTAACTGTCTCTCTTTAGTTTCTTCTCGTGTCCTCTTCTTTCTCTTTTGTCCCATTTTAATAAGTCGTCTCTATCGAGAATTTCCATCCCTTTCATAATTCTGAAAATGGTCAACAAATCGCCTCCTTCCCTTCTCTCTTCTAGTATTGACAAATGTAATTTCTCCAATCTTTGTTCATATGTCAGATTTGACAGTATAGGTGTCATTTTTGTCGCTGCTCTTTGGATTTTTTTTTTTATGTTCTTTTTTGTGCTAGGTGCCCACATTGTTACAGCATGTTCTAGTTTGGGTCTTATCAGTGTAACAACTATTTTTTTTAGCCATCTTCTCATCTATGTAGTCGAAAGCCACTTTCATTGATCTTAATAAGTTATAAGTCTCTCCAAATAATTTATTTACATGTTTATCAGATGTCAAGTCACTTGAAATGATTACTCCTAGGTCCCTTTCTGAGTCGACTTTTTTTCCTTCTTTGTTTCCCATTTCATATTGTCCCGAAACTCTGTGTTTACTTTTACCAAATTCCATTATGCTACATTTTTATTGTTGAAGTTGATCTCATATCTCCGACTCCATTCCCAGGTCATCTTGCAGCGATCTGCAATCTTCTTCTGTTCTTATTCTCTTGAGTAATTTGGCATCGTCAGCAAAAAAAGTTCATGTAACAATTTACTCTCTCATCCATATCATTTATGTATACGGCAAACATTAAAGGAGCCAAAACAGAGCCTTGTGGGACGCCACTTTTCACATCTTCCCAGTTCGAATTTTTGTCTCTAAGTGTGTGTATTTACCTAGTTGTATTTTTGCGGGAAGGGGAGCTATGCTCGTGGTATCCCGGCTTCATATCTCGTTTTGTCTAGACTGTTTTTAAATTCATGTATCGTTTTTGCACACACCACATTCTCTTCTAACTTGTTCCAAATGTCATTACCCTGTGGGGAAAACTGTTCTTGTTTAGGTCTCTTCCATAACTGTTTTCATTTTCTTTCCGTGTCCTCTTTTATCTCTACTATTCCATTTCATTAGATCCTCTCCATCAATAGTTTCTATGCCTTTCATGATTCTATGAATATTTATCAAGTCTCCTCTCTTCTTTGCTGTGTGTGTATGTACTTTGGTTACATTATGAGCTTGCATGATTATGAAAGTGATATTTAAGGTATAATTAATAATAGCTGTCATATAAATAAAATCATCTATAGAAAATGCTGGCATCGATTGGGAGCTGTTGATATAGAAAATAAGCACCTGATACGTTGTGATGAAGATTCCCACACAAACGAATCAGCAAGTGTAATATTGCGGAACAGTTATGATCAACTTGACATCTTACTAATAATTACTATATCTATTTTAAAATATTTGAAAAATTACCATGCACTTAACATTTCCAGATATTATGTTGTATGTGTAAAAGCAGATGCATAATTTTGCGATTTGTCATATTTCATAGTCGTTGTTTCCCGTTGTACAAACTTTCTTTATTTTTTCTTCATAACGCATTCATATGAATGAAATAAATCATACTTCTGTAAATGAACATAGATAATTATGTACAATGGTATAAAAGATTAATTGTATATATATTGACGGTTAGAAAGAAATGAATGTCGACAATATCAGGAAAGCGTAATGGCGTCATAACGACAAAGCAGTACCCAAAGACTATATAGGAAAGACGGGAAAGCTCACGGAGAGCCGCATCGTCCACATACATTTTACTGTGCGGCTCTCTCAATAGATGGCGTGTACGCCAATCACCAGTTTTAACTGCATCGTCTGTTTGTTTACAATTAAGCGGGACATTCAATTATAGAGTGTGGGCGGAACTATCACCCATGTGTGGTGTGCAAAAATTCCCCATCTAATACTTCAAGTTTTTCCTAAAGATAGAGAAAGGTAAGAGATTCAACATACACAATACATGGAAACTTTAACAGAAAATGGAGGAATAAAATAGAACATAGTTAAAATCTTCTTTATCTTTATGTCAGACTCAGTGCAGTGTCACTTAGCTTGGAAATGAAAATTATAGATGAATACCTTACAAATATCTAGAAATATGAATTGATCATGTCAAATTCATACCATATCTTTATGGCAGTCCCAGGCAGGCACAGCAACTTTGATATAGTTATGTCATGTTCTTAGCTTATGTGGTAAAGTTATAAACTTTTACCTTAATTTTGAATAAATGGCCAAATACACAGCAAAAAAAAGTTGAATCGCATGTATGTTTTTTTTTTTTTTTTTTAGGTTGTGACTGCTTCTTAAAGTTCTTTGGTAGTTTTAAAATTTAACGGTTTTTGTTGAATGATTTCTTTGTGTTATGCTTGTTCTTTTACGGTCTCAATAAACGTCGACCAACGCCGACCAAACCCAAATAATGACGGCTTTTGCTCAAATGCATAATTTTATATAGAAATTAGCATGTGGTTGCATTATTTGACCAATTTTCTTTTTAAATGTGTGATTATCATGTAATTTGATCAAAGAGAAGTTACGTTTTTATCGTCTCCAAAATTACCTAAGTCGACCAACGCCGACCAAACCCAAACAATGACGGCTTTTGCTCAAATGCATAATTTTATATAAAAATTAGCATATGGTTACATTATTTGACCTATTTTCTTTAAAATGTGTGATTTTCATGCAATTTGATCAAAGAAAATTTACGCATTTATCCTCTGCAAAATTACCAACCACAGCTACGAATGCCGTCCGACTCACTAATAGCCGACCAACGCCGAACAAGGACGGTTTATAATCAAATGCACGATTTTGTATAAAAAACTAGCATATGGTTGCATTATTTGACTTATTTTCTTTAAAATGTGTGATTTCCATGTCATTTGATCAAAGAAATTACGTTTTTATCCTCTGCAAAATTACCAACCGCAGCTACGAATGCCGTCCGACTCACTCATAGGTGACCAAATCTCAAACAAGGACGGTTTTTGCTCAAATGCATAATTTCATATAAAAAACTAGCATATGGTTGCATTATTTTACCTATTTACTCTAAAATGTGTGATTTCCATGTAATTTGATCAAAGAAGTTATGTTTTTATCCTCTGCAAAATTATTTTATGTATGATTGCAAATCTTGTTTGTTTGATTTTGTGACTTATTTCTTGCATGTTCATCCTTTTATTTTTGTCTATGTTTTTTACAATACAGTACCTGTCTTGCTACATATGTATATATTTTTGTTTGTTTGCTTTTGGGGTTTTCCTTTGTTCTGTTAACATTTTTTGCTTTATTTTTGCTTAATATGCATGTTATGTCTGCTTCTTTGTTTAATTTTGTTTCATATTATTGTTTTTGATTACTGATTTTCCAATGTTTTGTTTGGTATTTAATATCTGATTGCATGTTTTGGTTGCCTGATGTATGGTTCATTTTTTAAGCTGAGTAATGTTATTTCTTTTAGTTTGTTTGGTATATGTTCTTTACAAGACAGTATTGCTTTGTTGCAAATAAAAGAATCTCATGTATACCAAACTTTTACTATCCTTGTTTGTATAATTTGTGTACAGATACTTGAATAAGTATACAAAGTTCAAACATAAGCACAAGCACAAACAAGAAAAACATGATATTACAGAAATAATAAGATAAATATAACTAAAATAACCTTTTAAATTTTAACTGTTTACTCAATTTCAAATATTTAGTAATGAATGATGCATTGTGCAGAAGTATTTTACCAACTTTTGATTTTATAAATGTGATCATGTGTGTAAAGCATATATTAAATAGTCTTGTTTGCATGCAAAAGTAATAAAATTACTACTCATTATTGTATAAAGAGAAAGTAAAACTTTTTCGAGATGTTGATTATTTTAGCGAAAGGATCAGTTTTAAAATTTCCATAAACACTACATATAATACAAGTTAAGTATGATTTGAAAGCCGCGCTACGCCACTTCCGATTTATAGTTTGCGGCTCTGTCGATAGATGGCGCGCATTCACGCTGGATGGATGACGTTTTCTTATTAGTAAAAGATAGAAGCTTTCCCATCTTTCCTATATAGTCTTTGAGCAGTACCAAGGAGAATAACACAGTAAGTTCTATCACTCTTACTTTACTTTTGTTGTTAAATCTCGACTCCCGCTCCGTCTTTCCGACGCTCTAGGAGTCGCACCTTATATCATCGGTCAATTTTTAGTTTCACCCAACCATAGAATTTGATATGTGGCTTATGTGTAATGATTTTTGATTAGAAAATGACACCAGTGACCAAGGTTACAAGGTAAGTTCAAGTTGGTTACAGGTAATCAATTTTTCTATCCTATGGCTATATGAATTTAATATATTTGTTAGTGAACAGAATCCACCAGTAACCATAAGACATCGTCTTTATAATAATCATCATTACTATAGTTAGGAACGCATTAAAATCTGGTCCCAGGAAGCCGGGCTCCATATTGGCTCGACTCTGCAGGGGAGTAGACTTACCTGGCGTTCGCCAGAATGAAATGAGTATTGGTCGCCAACGTGGTGAATATGCGCAGGAAATCTGACGGGTGTGATTTGATTTGCATGAGAAGCGTGGCAACGTAAAACAATGGCCGTATAATTTTTCTCGAAATACACGCGACTCGATGGCGCAGTTGGTAGAGTTCCCGACAGCGGTAAAATTTTACTTTCGACCTTTGTTTGAATATAGCAATACAAAATTAAATAGTAATTTTGTAAATTAAAATGTATCAACGTAATATGCAATTTTGTGTGCGGAAATGAAAATAAAAATACGTTGATACTACAGATTTCCTAAGTAACGAAGTCGTGTACGACGAATGGTACGCCATGTTTGTTGTGGTAGATGCCGACGTCGGAGAAATGAAAGGACGATAAATTTGTCTAAAACTAAACTAACCTAACCTAACCTGTGTTTAATAAATCATTACCTGCAAATTAGATATCCGGCTGGTCCTTGTCGTCGTCGTCGTGAGAGACGTTGGCGGGCTTTTCAACCACTCTCTCAGCTTTTGTATGGCTATATTCCTCCAATGGTCGAAAGTAAAATTTTACCGGTTAGGTTAGGTTAGTTTACTTTAGTTTAGACAAATTTATCGTTCTTTCATTTCTCCGACGTCGGAATCTACCATAACAAACATGGCGTACCATTCGTAGTACACAACTTCGTTACTTAAGAAATCTGTTTTAGCAACTTTTTTTATTTTCATTTCCGCACACAAAATTGCATATTACGTTCATACATTTTAATTTACAAAATTACTATTTAATTTTGTATTGCTATATTCCAACAAAGGTCGAAAGTAAAATTTTACCATCCAATACGGGTTCGAATCCCGCCCAGGGCTGAAATAATTTCAGTGTCGCTGCGCTGCGAGTCGTTATTCCAAATCTCGTGGGAGGGGAGTTGGGTTATGTTAGATTAAATTAGACTATAGGTTAGGAGTTATTGGACAGCGTAAGTTTTGTTACATATCCCTGCTTGCGTGATTCAGGAATTTCATTGACGCTTCTTCCTTCTTCTGTTGCTGCTGCAGGGGAATTGCCCCCCTCCCCCCCCCCTGGAGCTGGAGAGAACCCACCCACCCTCCGTCTCGCGGTAGCTCCCCGCCACGCTCACGTCAGAAAAGGTAAGTTGTAATGTAGCAGCACAAGACGGAATGTCGTCAAGTGAGCTCGATCCATTCCTCGGTCATCGTCTCCCTTCCTCCTCCTCTCCCTTCCCTTCCTCCTCCTCTCCCTTCCCTTCCTCCTCCTCTCCCTTCCCTTCCTCCTCTCCCTTTCCTTCCTCCTCTCCCTTTCCTTCCTCCTCCTCCTTCTCCTCCTCTCCCTTTCCTTCCCTTCCTCCTCTCCCTTTCCTTCCCTTCCTCCTCTCCCTTTCCTTCCCTTCCTCCTCCTCCTCCTCCTCCTCCTCCTCCTCCTCCTCTCCCTTTCCTCCTTGTCTTCTTTCCCTTCCTCTTCCTTTTTATTTCCCCTCCTTCTTTACCTCCTCCTCCTTGTCATCCTCCCCATTCTCGCGCCCCTCCACTCCCTTCAACCCCCTTCCCCTTCTCAACTCCTCCTCCTATTCCACCTCTCTCTCCACCATCCCCTCCACCTCTTCCTCCATCGCTCCATCCACCTATTCCCCCTCTGTCTCCACCACTCCATCCACCTCCTCCTCCGATTTCCCTTCATTCTTTTGTTGTTGTCTCGTTTTCATTCATTTCCTGCAAAGATTCCTCTCTCCCATCTCTTCCTTTTTTTTTTCTTTTTTTTTTTCTGCTGCTGCTTTCTCTACTTTCTTATTCTTCCGGGTTTGCATCCCCCCCCCCGGCCTGTCCTCTTTTTGTTGTTGTTATTATTAGTTTTCCTCTCATTTGCTTTCCTCCTGCTGCTGCTGCTGCTGCTGCCGCCGCCCTTCCAGCCTTCCCCATTCCTCCAACATTGTCATCAACAACACCACCATAACTAAGCACCATCACTACAACCACCACCACCGCTACAGCCACCACCACTACTGCAGCCACCACCACCACTACAACCACCACCACTACAACCACCACCACTACAACCACCACCACTACAACCACCACCACTACAACCACCACCGCTACAGCCACCACCACTACTACAGCCACCACCACCACTACAACCACCACCGCTACAGCCACCACCACTACTACAGCCACCACCACCACTACAACCACCACTACAGCCACCACCACCACTACAGCCACCACCACTAGTACAGCCACCACCACTACAACCACCACCACTACAACCACCACCACTACAACCACCACCACTACAACCACCACCACAACCACCACCACTACAACCACCACCACCACTACAACCACCACCACCACTACAACCACCACCACCACTTCAACCACCATCACTAAAACAACCACCACCACTACAACCACCACCACTACAACCACCACCACCACTACAACCACCACCACTACAACCACCACCACTACAACCACCACCACTACAACCACCACCACTACAACCACCACCACTACAACCACCACCACTAAAGCCACCACCATCACTACAGCCACCACCATCACTACAGCTACCACCATCACTACATCCACCACCATCACTACATCCACCACCATCACTACATCCACCACCATCACTACATCCACCACCATCACTACATCCACCACCATCACTACATCCACCACCATCACTACATCCACCACCATCACTACATCCACCACCATCACTACATCCACCACCATCACTACAACCACCGCCACCACAACCACCACCACTACAGCCACCACCACCACTACATCCACCACCACTACATCCACCACCATCACTACAACCACCACCATCACTACAACCACCACCATCACTACAACCACCACCATCACTACAACCACCACCATCACTACAACCACCACCACTACAACCACCATCACTACAACCACCACCATCACTACAACCACCCCCACTACATCCACCACCATCACTACAACCACCACCATCACTACAACCACCACCACTGCTACAGCCATCACCACCACCACTACAGCCACCACCACCACCACTACAGCCACCACCACCACCTTCAGCCACCACCACCACCTTCAGCCACCACTACACCCACCACCACCACCACTACATCCACCACCACTACATCTTCCACCACCACCACTACATCCACCACCACTACATCCACCACCACTACATCCACCACCATCACTACAGCCACGACCATCACTACATCCACCACCATCACTACATCCACCACCATCACTACATCCACCACCATCACTACATCCACCACCATCACTACATCCACCACCACTACAGCCACGACCATCACTACATCCACCATCACTACATCCACCACCATCAATACATCCACCACCACCACTACAGCCACCACAACCACCACAACCATCACTACAACCATCACTACAGCCACCACCATCACTACAGCCACCACCATCACTACATACACCACCACCACTACAGCCACCACCACCACTACAACCACCACCACCACTACAACCACCACCATCACTACAACCACCACCATCACTACAACCACCACTACATCCACCACCACCACTACATTCACCACCACCACTACATTCACCACCACCACTACATCCACCGCCACTACATCCACCACCATCACTACATCCACCACCATCACTACATCCACCACCATCACTACAACCACCACCACTACAGCCACCACCAACACTACAACCACCACCATCACTACAACCACCACCATCACTACAACCACCACCACTGCTACAGCCACCACCACCACTGCAGCCACCACCACCACTACAGCCACCACCACCACCACTACAGCCACCACCACCACTACAGCCACCACCACTACATCCACCACCATCACTACATCCACCACCATCACTATATCCACCACCATCACTACATCCACCACCACCACTACAGCCACCACCACCACTAAATCCACCACCATCACTACAGCCACCAACATCACTACAGCCACCACCACCACTACAACCACCACCACTACAGCCACCACCATCACTACAGCCACCACCATCACTACAGCCACAACCATCACCACAGCCACCCCCTCTACAGCTACCACCATCACCACAGCCACCACCATCACTACAACCACCACCACTACAGCCACCACCACTACAGCCACCACCACTACAGCCACCACCATCCCACCATCACTACAGCCACCACCATCCCACCACCACTACAACCACCACCACTACAGCCACCACCACTACAGCCACCACCATCCCACCATCACTACAGCCACCACCGCCACTACATCCACCACCACTACAGCCACCACCATCCCACCATCACTACAGCCACCACCGCCACTACATCCACCACCATCACTACAACCACTGCTACAGCCACCACCACCACTACAGCCACCAGCGCTACATCCACCACTGCAACCACCACCACCACCACTACAGCCACCACCACTACAGCCACCACCACCACTACAGCCACCACCACCACCACTACAGCCACCACCACCCACTACAGCCACCACCACCACTACAGCCACCACCACCACTAGAGCCACCACCACCACTAGAGCCACCACCATCACTACATCCACCACCATCACTACATCCACCACTATCACTACAACCACCACCACCACTACAGCCACCACCATCACTACATCCATCACCATCACTACAACCACCACCATCACTACATCCACCACTATCACTACACCATCACTACAGCCACCACCACCACTACAGCCACCACCATCACTACAGCCACCACCATCACTACAACCACCACCATCACTACAACCACCACCATCACTACAACCACCACCATCACTACAACCACCACCACTACAACCACCACCACTACAGCCACCACCATCCCACCATCACTACAGCCACCACCACCACTACAACCACCACCGCCACTACATCCACCACCATCACTACAACCACCGCTACAGCCACCACCACTACAGCCACCACCATCTCTGCAGCCACCATCACCACTACAGCCACCACCACCACTACATCCACCACCACCACTACAGCCACCACCACCACTACAGCCACCACCACCACTACAGCCACCACCACCACTACAGCCACCACCACCACTACACCCACCACCACCACTACAGCAACCACCATCACTACAACCACCACCACCATCACTACAACCACCACCATCACTACAACCACCACCATCACTACAACCACCACCACTACAGCCACCACCACCACTACAGCCACCACCACCACTACAGCCACCACCACCACTACAGCCACCACCACTACAGCCACCACCACTACAGCCACCACCACTACAGCCACCACCACTACAGCCACCACCACCACCACTACAGCCACCACCACCACCACTACAGCCACCACCACCACCACTACAGCCACCACCACCACTACAGCCACCACCATCACTACATCCACCACCATCACTACATCCACCACTATCACTATATCCACCACCACCACTACAGCCACCATCACTACAACCACCACCACTACAGCCACCACCACTAAATCCACCACCATCACTACAGCCACCACCACTACAACCACCACCACCACTACAACCACCACCATCACTACAGCCACCACCACTACAGCCACCACCATCACTACAGCCACCCCATCACCACAGCCACCCCCTCTACAGCTACCACCATCACTACAACCACCACCTGTACAGCCATCACCATTACTACAACCGCCACCACTACAACCACAACCACCACTAGAGCCACCACCACTGCAGCCACCCATCACTACAGCCACCACCACCACTACAGCCACCACCATCATTACAGCCACCACCATCATTACAACCACAACAACCACCACCGCAACAACCACCACCATCACTACAGCCACCACCACCATCACTACAGCCACCACCACCATCACCACAGCCCCCCCCTCTACTGCTACCACCATCACTACAACCACCACCTCTACAGACATCACCATCACTACAACCACCATCCCTACAACCACAACCATCACTACAGCCACCACCATCACTACAACCACCACCATCACTACAACCACCACCATCACTACAACCACCACCATCACTACAACCAACACAACTACAACCACCATTAACCACAATTACAACCACCAATAATCACTACAACCACTACCATCACTACAGCCACCACAATTACCAGCATCAATACAACCAATATCACCATTACAACCAATATCAACATCACTACAACAATTGCTACAACCAGCACCAATACCATCACTACAACCACCTACCAATATTCATTACCAGCACCATCCTTACAACCATTCACCACAATCACCAACACTACAACTGCCACTACCATCACTACAACCGCCACTACCATCACTACAACCGCCACTACCATCACTACAACCGCCACTACCATCACTACAACCACCAACAATCACTACAACCACCATTACCAGCACTGTCATTACAACCACTACAACCAACATCCCTAAACCACCATTACAACCACTACAACCATCACAATCAATATAAATACAGCCACCATCACTACAACCACCAACACCATTACCAGCACCACTACAACCCATATCAACATCACTACAACCAACTCTCTACAATTGCCAAAACCATCACTACAACCATTACCAGCACTACTACAACCATCATTACATCTAACAATCACTGTAATCACCACCACTACAACCAGCAATCACTATGACCACTACAACCACCACTGCAAACAACCCTATAACAGCTACCACTACAACTGCCATTACCAGCACCATCACTACAAGCAATATCAATATCACTACAACCACCAGCACCACTACAGCTACCAATAATCACTCTAACCACCACCATTACCAGCACCATCACTACAAGCGCCACTACCATCACTACAAGCGCCACTACCATCACTACAACCACCGCTACTATCACTACAACCGCCATTACCAGCCCACTTCAACCAATATCAATATTACAACCATCACTACAACAAATATCAACACCAGTACACCATCACTCCAGCCAATATCACAGTACACAATCACTACAACCAATATCAACACCAGTACAACCACAACTACAACCATTACCATTGATACCACCAAAAATCACTACAACCACCACTACCATCAATACAACCTTCACTAACATCACTACAACCACCATTACAGCTGCCACCACTACAATATCAACACCAGTACAACCAACAATTACAACCACCTGCAATCAATATGACCACCAACACCACTACAACACCATTACCAGCACCACTACAACCAATATCAACATTACGACCTCTACAACCAACAATCACGACAACCACCACTACCATCACTACAACCACCACTACCATCACTACAACCACAATTACCAGCACCACTACAAACATTATCTCTACAACCACCAACAATCACTAACATCACTACAACCACCAACAATCACTAACATCACTACAACCACCAACAATCACTAACATCACTACAACCACCAACAATCACTAACATCACTTGTGGTACTCCCCCAGGAGGCGTAGCTCCTCCTTGGGGATCGGTGCCATCTGCGTAGAGCTGATGGCCAGGGGTGGTTGCTGCTGATTGGCCCCCAACTCTTGGGGGTGGGGGGTGGTCCCACGACGTAGACGTTGCAAACAACACAAACAACACAACATACACTCTACAAAGGATTTGTATGGAAAACCCAGTTTCGGCTGTGGCCTTCCTTGGGGAGACGGGACTGCTCGGACAGACAGTCTAGGGAACGACAACAACAACAACTAACATCACTACAACCACCAACAATTACTGCTACTACCATTACTACGACCACCACCATTATTACAATAACCACCACTGCAACAACCATCATACCATCACTACAACCACCACTGTCATCAGTACATCACTATAACCACCACCATTACCAGCAAAATCACTACAACCACCACCATTACCAGCAAAATCACTACAACCACCACCGTCAATACAATCACCACTACCATCACTACAATCACCATCACAACTACGATTACTTGCACCACTGCAATCAATAACACGAACCATTAGAACCATCACTACAACTGCCATTACCACCATCCCTACAACCACAATCACTACAACCAATATCAACACTAGAACCATTACAACCATCATGTCCACCATTACAACCATCATAACCACCATTACTAGCATAATCACTACAACCACCACTACAACCCATCACTACAATTACCACCTCAATGCTACCACATGGGTACAAGGTCATCTGCTATGCAGATGACATTGTGCTCATGATTACTGGGAAATGGCAGTGCTTCAACAGGGCTCAGCGCTGTTTAAGCAGAGTGGAGGCGGAAGGCCATGGCATTGAGACTCTGGAAAGAAGGGAAGCACCTCACCATCCAGGACCTTAGGCTGGACTGGGTTCACCAGTATCAGTACTTGGGGGTCTGGATTGATGAGAGGCTCACCTTTCAGAAGGAACTTACCTATCTCAAGGAGAGACTGAAAGCAAGAACCACAGTTATGAGAGCAATGACGGGGAAGGCACTTGGTGCCACGCATCGGGTCCTTCGCACATTCTATGTGCATGCAGTCTGCAGTTTGGTGGACTATGCTGCCCCAGCTCTCATAAATGTGGCGACTGCCAAGCTTGAAGACCTGGAGCCTTGCCAAAATGCCACAGCAAGGATTATTCTGGGAGCTCAACCTTGGACTAAGATCGTTAACCTCCAAATGGAGGCTTCATTGCCTTCATTAACATCACGGGTCAGAAGGCTGGAGGTAAACTTTCTTGCCAAGATAGTCCAGAGCCCCAGGATAACCGAGCTGAGCAAGAGCCTTGTGATAGCTCTGGGACGGGTGGGTACTCATATCCACTCTGATACCTGGCTATCACAGGCGGCTGGACTTCTGGACTCCTTCAGGCTCACCAGTGCTCTCCTTGAGAAGGGTAGGGACTCTCCACACCCAGAGTTCAAGCCCCCACCACCATGGCTGTCGATACCTGCAACCTTCGTTGTCGTAAAGCTTCCCAGTAAGAAGTTATGTGACCAGGAAAGAGTATGAGCGCAGGCCCTACAAGGCATCTGCGCACTGTCGGAACCTGGAATGGCGGTCTATTATACGGATGGCTCCGTAGACCCCAACAGGCCCCGTAGTGCAGGGGCTGCCTTCGTGCAGATGGTTTGACCTTCGGCAGGAGAGTATCTGATCATGCGTCCACTCTCCAAGCTGAGGCCATAGCGGTCCAAGGAGCGTTAGAGCATGCTCTAATATCCCGAGCTGGTCCTGTGGTAATCCACACGGATTCACAGTCTCTGCTAGGCAGCTTAAAATCGACACAGCCCAGCGACAATGTACGCCTACTGACCTCCATCCTAGCACTCCTGCTGAAGCTGCGTCAGCAAGGCAGGAGTGTTACGCTCAACTGGGTGCCAAGCCACGTAGGTGTCGCAGGTAACGAGCTAGCCAACGTCGCAGCTGAAGCGGCGCGCCAAAGACCCAATGTCCATGTTGTTGTCCCTCTTAGCAGAAATCAGTTGCGCCTATGCACCTGGGCTCTTAACCAGGTACAACGGTTCCTTCAGCACAGACTGGAGGCAGAGGTGTCAGAGAGGGCGAGGTGGTACAGGGCAGTCACAGACTACGAGCCCCTTGTTCTCCCTCGCTCCACACCTAGAAAAGTGGAAACTCTGCTTTTCTGTCTGTGACTGGAGGACCGTTGTTTCTGGCAAATCAAGAATGACTCCACGCCAGAAGAGAGATGTCGACATTGCTGCCACCCTGAAGCCACCCTTGTCCACTACCTCAAGCATTGCCCCGCAACTACTTTTCTGAGGAGAGGGCCTCTGACAACATCTGAGGGTCTTGTGCGCTGCCTATGCAGCCACTTAAGCGTATACGAACTGCATCGGCTGGTGGAGTGTCAGCCCCCCCTTTAATTATATTTCTTATATTATTATGTACTCCGTTCATGTTAGGAAGGGTGAATTCACCGAGATGTGCATACATATTTAACATAGGTATGCACATCCGGTAAATGTATGAGTGGGCGTGGCCAAGCCACACACACATATATTGAATCACCCCCACTTTTTCTAAATATTATTACAACACTTGCTACATAACAACTATCACTGAACACACAGCTAATGTTAGGAAGGGTGCATTCACCGAGATGTGCATACGTATTTCATATACGTATGCACATCTAGTGAATGTATGAGTGTGTGTGGTTGGGCCCACACACACTCATAAGTCAAATCACCCTCCAAATGGGCTCACACTTAAAGCCCATGGGAAAAAAAATTCCCAAATTTTACAGTACAGTACAGTACAATTACCAGCACCACTACAATCAATATCAGTGTTATTAGAACCATTACAACTATCACTACAGCCACTACAGCCCTATCATTACAACCACCATCACTACAACTGCCACCATTACCAGCATTACAACCACTACCATCACTACACCCACAACCAATCAATACAAGCAGCCCCATCACTACAAGTACCATTACAAACACCAATCACTACAACTAGCATTACACTACAAATAATATAAACACTACAAATAATATAAACACTACACCCATTACTACAGCCACCATCCCCACAACCATCACAACCAATATCAACATTACAACCTATATCAACATCACTACAACCAGCACCATTACAAGAACCACTACCATCACAACCACCAACAATTACAACCATCATCACTACACCCGCCATTACCAGCACCCCCACAACCAATCATCACTACATCCCAGAACTGTTTTGTGGTACTCCCCCAGGTAGGCGTAGCTCCTCCTTGGGGATCGGTGCCATCTGCGTAGAGCTGATGGCCAGGGGTAGATGCTGCTGTTTGGCCCCCAACTCTTGGGGTTGGGGGGTGGTCCCACGACGTAGACGTTGCAGCTCCATTTACACCATTTACAGACCATTTACACCATGAAACAAAAGTCCTCAAAGTCAAGGACCACCTCGACATGAGAGGCACACAAACACTTGCTGCAGCCACCACAAACACATCACACCCGCTACACTACATAGCAGAACACCCACACACACCAAGAAACATTAAAACTACACCCAAAGACCTTTATTACACACAGATACTCTCTTCTCTTCCTCCACAACCACCAAATACCAGCCTCCGGAAACATATTCATAATCATATCACTCACCGCTCCATTAACACACTGAAAGACAACACACTGCTGCATGCCAGACCCCCTGATATCCACCCTTCTGAATCCTCTCTCCCACGTAAGGACAGAGTCCACTTGGCCAGACTGCGATGCGGTCACCACCCAGCACTTCTAAGCTACCAGAAGAGGCTGGACGACCGTGTTGTGAACAGCTGCCCAGGATGTAACACTTCACCCCATACCATACAACACATAATGGAAGACTGCATTATACACAATCATGCACGCAAACAACACAACATACACTCTATAAAGGATTTGTGGGAAAACCCAGTTTCGGCTGTGGCCTTCCTTGGGGAGACGGGACTGCTCGGACAGACAGTCTAGGGAACGACAACAACAACAACAACATCCCAGAACTCACTACAACAAATGTCAACATCACTACAACCATCACAACCAATAACATTAGAAGCACCACTACCATCACTACAACTGTCACCATTACAACCATCACTACAACTGTCACCATTACAACTATCACTACAACTGTCACCATTACAACCATCACTACAACTGTCACCATTACAACCATCACTACAACCACCAATTACTACTACTATCACTACAGTCGCCATTACCAGCACCACTACAACCACCATCGCAGCCAATATCAACGTTACTACAACCACCGTCACTACAACCAATATCAACATCAGTACAACCATCACTACAACCAATATCAACATCAGTACAACCATCACTACAACCAATATCAACATCAGTACAACCATCACTAAAACCACTACAACCACCAACAATCACTACAAACGCAACCTCCACTACCATCACTACAACCATCAAAACCGCCACCATCACTACAACTATAACCAGCACCACTACAATCACCATCTCTACAACCATCAAAACAGCCACCAGCACCACTACAATCACCATGTCTACAACCATCAAAACAGCCACCATCACTACAACTATAACCAGCACCACTACAATCACCATCCCTACAACCATTACCGATGCACGGTAATAATGGCACAGGTAAAAATGGCACGGTAAAAACGGCACAGGTAAAATGGCCAACTGAAAAAATAGGTAAAAATGGCACAAGTGAAAACCAGTTTTGAATCAAATATATTTTATTAATATATCACATATAACCTTTTATCTACATTTATTATATTGGTAAAAAAGAAAACTGTTTTACCTCTATTTTATAGGCTTATATGTTTAAATTTTATGAAAAACAATATAGTAAAATGAAATATGTTTAGACATGAGAACACCGTTTTGATAACTAGAATCTTATGTTGTGACCAAGTCCACGTAACACTTGATCAAGGTTTTTCCTTCCTTCTGTGTAGTCTTTGCATAAATTCTTTAGTCTTTGTTGTAGATCGACATGTACTCTCTTTGTTTTCTTCCTGGGTGGTTCACCAACTGAGTTTCTTGCTATCACTGCACTTACAACAGCTTCTTCATTCTTAATTGTTCTTATAAGTTTCCAGATAGATGGGTGCTGGTAGCCTACAAGGTTGTTGGTTCTTGGACAGTCATTCATGATAGTTTGATGTACATTCCAAAGTTCTGGAGGAAATCTTGCTGGAGTACGCCAAAGGTTTACTGCTGGAATACCTGACTGGGAGTACCGTTTTCTTCTTTGAACATATGTACCAGAAGCATAAGTTTGGTCGAAGTACTCTAGCAGGGGAGCTGCTTCATCAGGACATCTAGCCTTGAGTAACTGCGTTCCCACTGAAACATCTCCAACTGACATAAATGCCAAAGAATTGCTCTGTCCACAGAACTGATGAAAGTCCTCACTCTCTTTGTAGTGGTTGGCGAGGCTAAGGTCCTGTATTTTTCTTCAGGTACTCTGAGTCAGGTGGTAGAAACGACCTTGTGTGCGTGTTTCCGGTCCAAAAACATTGCTGATAGCTTGGATGATCGCCTGCTCGAAGTCAACAATTATGACTGTTGGGTCTGGGTAGAGCTCAATCTCGTGGCAGTGATCCATGATTGCTTGTAGCAGGGTTTCATATGTATCTTGTGTTTTAGTCTGCAGACAAGCAAAAACAGCAGAAACTGCAGTATTACCAATTGGGACGCTTATTACATAAAGCTGTAGAAATCCTAGTGGAGCCATTGCATAATTGCCATTCATGAGTCATGTATCATCAGAAGCAAGTAACTGCAGGGATTCATCAGAACCAAACACAATGATGAGGTTGCCAGTGTCTGGTCCATTGTCGAAGAACAAAAATGGTTTGGGCTCGGGAGCTGCAGTAGTTGTCCATTCTCCAGTAAGTTTCAGATCCTCAAGTCGTTCTGGTACTTGTGGATAGCGTTTTGATCTTTATGATGTCCTCACTTGGAAGTAACGCCTTTCCTTCAGCCGATAAGTTATCCAGGTTATCGCTGTAAATCTGGCTAGGTCTATCTTCTGTTTCTGCTGCTTTTCTCTTCATGTTGTTAATGCATTTTGTGGCTGAAATAGCTGCAGAATCAGGAGCGTGGTTGTGGTCGTTAGCTGGTACAGGATCAGTCATATCAAGGCTGGTGGTCATGGTGCCTTTACAAAAAGATGTTCTCCTAACACATCTTCATCTGATAGTAATTGATCTGACAATCTGTATACATGTATCCTTGGAAGCAAATCTTCTCTTTTCCTTTGTTACTCACTATGACTTCCATGATGGGGTTGTTGAAGAGCCACTTAGATCAATGGTGTGTAGTGAACCAGGAGTAAGGTATTTATTTTGTTAAGGAACCACTGGGAGAGCT
The DNA here is from genome assembly GCF_046742065.1 of Oratosquilla oratoria. NCBI lineage: Eukaryota > Metazoa > Arthropoda > Malacostraca > Stomatopoda > Squillidae > Oratosquilla > Oratosquilla oratoria. The sequence goes on along the minus strand of NW_027467678.1, from coordinate 10,522 downwards.
TGAAGTACTTTCCAAAGTTCATCAAGCTGTTCCAATGAATTTCCCAAAGTACATCAAGCTGAAAGAAATCTTGCTTGTTACAGGTATATGATATATTTATTTATTTTATTATTTTACAAAAAAAATATTCAAAAACATTTTCTAAACACTGCCTTTTTTTTTCACAAAAATATTCACTTGTGCCATTGTTACCAATTTTTTCACTTGTGCCATTTTTACCTGTGCCGTCTTTACCATGCCATTTTTACATAAATTCACCATTACCACCACCACTACAATCCCAATCCCTACAACCATTACCACCACCACTACAATCCCAATCCCTACAACCATTACCACCACCACTACAATCCCAATCCCTACAACCATTACCACCACCACTACAATCCCAATCCCTACAACCATTACCACCACCACTACAATCCCAATCCCTACAACCATTACCACCACCACTACAATCCCAATCCCTACAACCATTACCACCACCACTACAATCCCAATCCCTACAACCATTACCACCACCACTACAATCCCAATCCCTACAACCATTACCACCACCACTACAATCCCAATCCCTACAACCATTACCACCACCACTACAATCCCAATCCCTACAACCATTACCACCACCACTACAATCCCAATCCCTACAACCATTACCACCACCACTACAATCCCAATCCCTACAACCATTACCACCACCACTACAATCCCAATCCCTACAACCATTACCACCACCACTACAATCCCAATCCCTACAACCATTACCAGCATCACCACAACCATCCATTACTTCAACCAACACTACCAACACTACCATCACTACAACTGCCATTACTAGCACCATCATTACAACAACCACGACCATTACCAGCACCACTACAATAACTACAACCACATCACAACCACTGTTACCAGCACAATTACTACAATGATCATCAATACAATCACTACCATCACTACAACCAAAATCAACATCACTAGAATCATTAGAACCACCGTTACTACAGCCACCGAAATCATTATAACCAACAATACACCACTACAACCACCAGTACCAGCACAATCACTACAACCATCACAACCACCTAACATCACTACAACAAATATCATCAGTACAATCACCATCACTAAAACCACTACAACCATCAACAATCACTACAGACACCCTTACCAGCACCACTACAACCACCATCATAACAGCCATTACTACAACCAATATCATCACTACAACCAGCATTACTTCAACCACCAACAATCCCTAAAACCAACTCTACCATCAACAATCACTACAACCGCCATTACCAGCACCACTACAACCATTATCAACACTACAACCATCATTACCAGCACCACTACCATCACTACAACCACGACCGTTACCAACACCACTACAACAACCACTACATCACAATTACCAGCACAATCACTACAACCACCATCATCAGTACAACCACCACTACCATCACTGCAACCAATATCAACATCACTAGAACCATTACAACCAACAGTCACTACAACCATTACAACCAACAGTCACTACAACCACCACCATTACCAGCACAATCACTACAAACGTCACTACAACCAATATCAATAGTACAATCCCCACTAAAACCACTACAACCGTCAACAATCACAACCAATATATCACCACAACCAAAAATCACTACAGGTCCTGGAGCTGCAGCGTCTACATCGTGGGACCACCCCCCAACCCCAAGAGTTGGGGGCCAAACAGCAGCAGCCAGCCCTGGCCATCAGCTCTACGCAGGTGGCACCGATCCCCAAGAGGAGCTACGCCTGCCTTGGGGAGTACCACAATCCTTTTTCACAACATGCAATGTTACGTTTTTTCTGCACCGAGGGGTGATTTTCCGGCGATCACCCCTCTTCTACTTTTAGCCGGAGATGTAGAGAGCAATCCTGGGCCCACCACAAAATACACATACCCAACATGCTCTAAACCCATTACTTCGAGCAGACAGACAAAGGGCTCAGTTCAGTGCAATATGTGCAAAAACTGGGCCCACCTCACTTGTACAACACTTGCTGACACAAACCAATACACAAACACTTGGACATGTTCTACCTGCCCTCCAGTAACCCCACTCCCACCTCCCCAACCACAGCCAGCACCCTTACCCACTCCCAATTTCCCCTTGCCCTTACCCCTGATCAGTACAGGCGCTCCGCAACTTACGTTTTAGTTACGTTCCGAATGGCCGAACGTAACGTGAAAATGAACGTAAGTTGTTACTGTACGTTCCAGTAATGTATGACCATTCATACTGTACTATACATCCATAAATTCTATTACTGTATCTTATAAAACACCCCTAAATCATTAATTATAAACATAACATTGTAAAATAATAACATTAATTTCAAATTAATTAAATTCAAGCAACATAAATTGAGATGGTGGAGGAGGAGGCAAGGCACGTTCAGTCTGTCGTTTGTGCCATGTAAACAATGTATGCAGCGTCATGCGTAAGTATCGTTTGAACTACGGAGAGCGCGCTAAACTAAAAAATTCACTTTTTTTTTAAAGTTCAAACGAAATTCGAAAAAAACGTAAAACGAATGAACGTAAGTAGAGGAGCATCTGTACTCCCCTTCCTTTGTTACCGATCTCTCCTTTACCTCCCTCTAACCCAGATCCTATACCTTCCCCATTAACATCCCAACCTCAACCCCAAACGGCAACATACAACACATACAAAACACACAACATCAACATATTACAACACAACATTGACGGCATTAACACGAAAAAACATGAACTCAAACACTTTCTTAAACAACACAACATACACGTTGCAATTATACAAGAAACAAAACTAAGACACTCACACAAAACACCATCATTTCATAATTACACCACTGGACCGACAGCAATGGCGGTGGACTCATCACCCTGATCCACCACTCCATCTGTTTTGTGGACACAAGTACCACAACCAAAATTGTCCTCCCTACCACAGATAACACTACAGAAATCCAATCCATTCGAATCCGCACAGGCAACAAATCAACACTGACAATAATTAACATGTACATTCCCCCCCAATCATCCCCCACAGTTCCAAACACCTTCAGGCCTCAATTTAGCCAACTAGCCTCAATCCCCAACCTGATCATGGGTGGTGACTTCAACGCCAAGTCGTCTGCCTGGTATGTCGACAACCCTGACACAGACAGAGGGTTTGATATAGACTCAGTTTGACTCATTGACTATCATGAACAACACACATAATCATACACATATCCCACACCAAGCCCTCTACACTCCCTCCTCTCCTGATATCACCTTTTGCTCCCCCTGCCTAACCCCAACAACATCATGGAGAGTGGTTGGAACCCTTGGTTCTGACCACCTTCCAATCATCATCACCACCAAAACAAGATGCACCCCAGTTGGCCACAGACACACATACACCAATTACAAGAGAGCTAACTGGGAAGCTTTTACTGAAGAGACAGAACAACATTTTGAAACACTTAACAGTATACCAATCACAAACATAAACAATGCTGTGCACACTTTTAATACAATCATACAAAACGCAGACAAGAGATACATCCCTAGAGGCAACAGAAAATCACACAACCCCAACTTCACACCAGAAATCCAGGGCCTCATCAGACAACGTGACACACTTAAACACGATACCCCCACACCTATCCCTCAAAACATAGCAGACCAAATACAAACACTAAACACTGTGATTGCCAATAAAATACACAAAAAAAAACACAAAATTGGCAAAACTATCAATACACTTGATCACAAAACAAACACCAGCAAATTGTACAAAACACTCAACAGCATTACACTATCCAACAGTATCACTACACGCTCTCATGCAGCAATAATCACAACAACAGATAATCTACCCTCAAACAGACAACAAGCAAACACACTCGTACGTCATTTTGCACAGACAAGCCATCTCACTTCTCACCCTGACGACCGACACACCATCTCACTTCTCACCCTGACGACCGACACACCATCTCACTTCTCACCCTGACGACCGACACACCATCTCACTTCTCACCCTGACGACCGACGCACCATTCGACGTAAGAAAGAATTTCCCACAGACTCAGACTATACACCCTTCATAGACAGTCAGACAAAACACATAATACATAATCTCAAGCACTCATCTGCCTGTGGCCCTGATAACATAAGCAACATCCACCTAAAACACATTGGACCACAAGGTATACACGCACTCACAAACATTGCAAACTACAGCTATTCACACAACACTATACCCGACATCTGGAAGCATGGTAAAATAATCACCATTCCAAAACCGAACAAAGACCCAACAATCCCAACATCGCACCACACAATCACACTTCTCTGCACCCCCTCGAAAGTCATTGAACGCCTAATACTTAAACTTGTCACACCACATATTCCCCTTGCTGACTCACAACACTGTTTTAGGCCACTACGCTCCACAAACACTCTTCTGATAAACCTCACACAAAGAATTTTAGATGGCATCAATTCAGATAGGCCCCACCACAGAACACTTCTTATAACAGACATTAGTAAAGCTTTTGATGCTATCCCCCGCCACAACCTAACAAATAAAATATATAACACAGACATGCACAATAACACCAAAAGATGGCTGGCCAATTATCTGGCAGGTAGGAATGCTTATGTGTCATATAATGGCCAATCATCGCACATCAGAAACATTAAGAATGGAGTATCACAGGGCTCAGTTCTATCCCCCACACTCTTTAATCTATACATGCATGACTTACTCACACCAGACACCTCAGAAATACAAATATCTTCCTACGCAGACAACATAACAATCACATGCACACATCGTAACACAGACAAAGCTGCAGAAATAATCCAGCCATACCTTGATACACTTCACACATGGTTCATCACAAGCAGACTCAAAATAGCTCCAACCAAATCTATAGCAACACTTCTCACCAACTGGACAAAAGAACACAAATACATACCTCATCTCTACATCAACAACACTCTAATACCACACACAAACACACCGAAAATTCTTGGTGTAACATACGATACATCCATGTCTTTCAAACAACACATCACAAACATAAAAAACAAATGCACACCTAGACTTAACGCACTTAAGTCAATCACTGGAACAACATTTGGACAAAACAAAGAAACTAATATAGCAATATACAAACAATGCATACGCTCATTGATGAATTATGCGAGTCCCGCATGGGCCCCTAATCCAGTGAGACACACCACAACAACCTTCAAATCATACAAAACAAAGCCCTAAAAACAATTACAGGCTGCACAAATACAATACCTACAGACCATTTACACCATGAAACAAAAGTCCTCAAAGTCAAGGACCACCACGACATGAGGCACACAAACACTTTGCCGCAGCCACCACAAACACATCACACCTGCTACACTACATAGCAGAACACCCACACACACACCAAGAAACATTAAAACAACACCCAAAGACCTTTATCACACACAGATACTGTCTTCTCTTCCTCCACAACCACCAAATACCAGCCTCCGGAAACATATTCATAATCATATCACTCACCACTCCATTAACACACTGAAAGACAACACACTGCTGCATGCCAGACCCCCAGATATCCACCCTTCTGAATCCTCTCTCCCACGAATGGACAGAGTCACCACCTGGCCATACTGTGTGTGCGGCCACCACCCAGCACTTCTAAGCTACCAGAAGAGGCTGGATGACTGCATTGTGAACAGCTGCCCAGGAGGTAACACTCAACACCCATACCATACAAACACATAATGGAAGACTGCTTTATACAGAACCAATGCACGCAAACAACACAACATCACACGCTATACAAGGATTTGTGGAAAAACCCAGTTTTTTCGGCTGTGGCATTCCTTGGGGAGACGGTACTGCTCGACCAGACAGTCTAGGGAACAACAATCACTACAACCTCCATTACCAGCCACGACAACCAATATCAACACTACAAACACCATTACCATCACTACAGCCACGATCATTACCATTACTAACAACCACCTCCATTACCAGCACAATACAACCACCAATACCATCACTAGACCACCACCAATACTTCACTACACCCACCAGATTACTACCATCCTTACAACTGCCATTACCAACACCAGTACAACCGCCACCATCACTACAACCAATGTCAACATTACGACAACCACCATCACTACAACCATTACTAAGCACCATTACAACATCACTACACACCATTTACTAGCACCATTACAACATCACTAACAACGATTACAACCAACAATCACTACAGCCACCACCATTACCGAGCACAATCACTACAAACATCACTACCACAAAACCAATATCAACAGTACAATCCCCATTAAAACCAATACAACCATCAACAATCCACAACCAAATATATCACTACAACCCTCCATTACCAGCACTACAACCTCCATTAACCAGCACTACAACCAATATCAACACTACAAACACCATTACCATCAACTGTAACCATGATTACCCAAGCACTACAATCACTACAACCACCTCCATTACCAGCACAATCATTACAACTACCAATTACTACCCAGCACGACAACTGCCATTACCAGTACAGACCGCCACCATCACTACAGACCAAGATCAACGTTACTACAACCACCATCACTACAACCATTACCAGCACCATTTACAACCACCCATTACTTCAACCATACAATCACTACAACTGCCATTACCAGCTCCCCCACTCCAAACCACCACTACAACCAATAACAGTACAAACGTCACTAAAACCACTACAACCACAAAAAACCCCCCACAAACACAACCACCCATTATGCGCACCAGCATTACAACTACCACCAACAATCACTACAACCATTACAAGCACCACTACAATCACCATCACTACAACCAACATCACCACAATCACTACAACCACCCAGAACTTCAATCACTACAACCAACACTACCATTACTTCAGCCGCCATTACCAGCACCCCTACAGCCAACATCAAACTTTACTACAACTACCCACTACTTTGCCACAATAACAAGCAGCGCAATACCATTTAATAAATGATAGCCAGCATGGTTTCAGAACGGAAACGTTCTTGCGTGACTAACTTACTCCGAATTCTACAACACAGTTATCTCGAATTATGACAAAAGAAACATGATAGATTTAATAAATCTAGACTTTGCAAAAAGCTTTTGATACCGATCCCACATGAAAGACTACTTACTAAATTAGCTTTGCAATGGAATAAGTGGTAGCCTATGAGGGTTGACTAGTAATTGGTTGAATGGTCGAAAAACAGAGTTATTTGTAAATGGAAAAAACTTCTGGTTGGAAAAGTGTTGCAAGTGGAGTTCCTCAGGGTTTTCCGTTCTTGGGCCACTTCTATTCATAGTTTATATAAATGATATAGACCCATGGACTAAAATCTACTGTTTCCAAATTTGCTGATGATACAAAAAACTGTGCGGAGTGGCAAATGAAATACACTCAAACCAATTAGATATTCAAGAAGATTTAGATAAATTACAGCAATGTCCTGAAAAGTGGCCAAATGAAATTTAACACAAGTAAATGCAAGGTAATGCACATAGGTAAAAATATCAGTAAGTACGATTACAAGTTATTTGGTAATTTGTTAACAAAGAGGTTGGGATGAGTGAAAAAGATCTCGGCGCTAATTATCAGTAACGACCTCAAATCAATCCAAGCAGTGTATTTCAGCCTCTGAGAAAGCAAATAAGATTCTGGGACTGATTGCGCGATCTTTTGATTTCAAAAGTCCATCACTCATTAACAAGGTATATAAAATCGTTAGTTCGTCTACATTGTGGAATATTCTAGTTTCTGTATGGTCACCGAATCTCATTAAAGACCAGTGACAGACCTGGAAACAGTACAACGGTGAGCCCACAAAACTGATTCCAAATATCAAAAATAAATCATAAACGAAAAATCGACAAACACATGAATTCTGTTTTCCCTAATAAAAGCATAGACTCAGAAGTGACTTGATACAGGGCTCTAAGATTTTAAAAGGGACTTGACAACATCAAAAGTTGACAAAAATATTTCACATTGCATGAGAATCGAGACCAAGAAACAATGGTCTCAAACCATGTTTGGAAATAGATTTCAATTTGGAAGTAGGTAGAAAAAAAAAACTTTGCCAACCATGTAGTTAATGAATGGAATAACCTTCCTGCACAGCGTAGTGCAAATGTAGTTCAGTTCGAAGCGTTAAGAATCTATTAGATAAATACCTAAGTAAGATGCTGTAATGATTATAAATTTATCTTATATTATTTGTCGTTGTTTTGTTATCAAATTGTCTGTCTGATTTTCTTTTATTATTAGTTATATGTCAATTTATTATTATTTACTATTTACATGTTTGTGTTTTATTTAACCCTATACCTATGCATTTATTAGTGCTTTTATTTATTTACATTATGATATTTTTTATTGAGTGGTTTATTATTATGATTTTTTTTTTGCATCCGACCTCGATATGGATCAAAAGGTCTCCTTGTCGGCATGCTCCGCCTTTGTAATCCTTACCCCAGACGGGGATATATATATATATATATTATATAAACTGTGATATATATATATATATATATATATATATATATTTATATGTTTCCTTTGAAAACCTGCACCGACACTGTACTTTCACAATTGTCTTAATGGCCTTAAATACTAATATTTTGTTTTCAACTACTGGATATTCATCGTGAGTATGTTCATATTGGAGTATATGAAATGAGTATTGTTATAGTTATGATACTGAAAGAGTACATTAGCTTAAGTGTTATAGATATATACTATATATATAGATATATAGGTATAGTATATATATATAGCTATATATATTTGTATATATATATATATATATATATACAGTATCATATATATGCTATGTATAGTATATATATATATGTATATATATGATATAAAATATATGTATAATATATATATATGTATATATAATAGATATATTTATATGTATATATTTATGTAATATATATATATAGATATGTATATATTATAATGTATAATATATATATATATGTATATAGATATGTATATATATATATATATAGTGTATAGTAAATATGTATATATATATATATATATGTATATGTATATATACTATATATATATATATATATGTATATATATATATAAATATATGTAAATATATATAATTATATATATATGTATATATTTATATATATATATATGTATATATATATATATATATATATATATGTATAGATAGATATATATATTTTGTATAATATATATATAACTATATATAATATATATATCTATATATATATATATATATCAATGTGTATATAAGTGCCTACTAGAAACTCAGTCTATGTAAGGACATAAGAATGAAGGAGACTGCAAGAGACCATAAGGCCTACCCTAGATTTTCAGTTTTTACTGCAGTATGCATTGGAAGAAAAAATTTGGTTGTCATATTTTCTCTTAATAAGTCTGCTTGTATATAATCAGGTGGGTTTCAGTTTGTGAGCTTCATCAGTATTGCATGATATTCACTTTCACATTTGACTGTACTGGGTAGATGTTTATCTGTATACTATACTGGACCTAAGTTTAACTGGATGCTGGTAAATGCATTGGACAAGGTGATATAGTTATTTCATTTTCACATTTGACTGCATCTGTTTAGACATCACAGCCCTTTGATGGAGAACTACTTTTCTGCCTACATGTCATGTGGAAATGATTCAGGACCAGACTAGGTGCCATGCACACTTGCCCTTCACCCCTACTCCGTTAACCTTCTTCCATACCTGCTATAACTTCTTGGTGCATGTAACAGATCCTGGAATGCATCCAAAAATATGTATCAGGTGTGGTAATAGGTTAAAGTGGGAGGGGTGAAGGGTGAGGGAGGTGGGCATGTAGCCTGATACTGAGCTTAATGCACATTAAGCGTAGGCATAAAAAGTAAGTTTCCATCAATGGCAAAGCGATGCTTAAAAAATGCAGTCAGATGTGAAAAATGAATAACTATATCAAACTGGTTCAATGCACATACCAGCATCTAGTCCAACTAAGTCCAGGGTGTATGCGGATAACGTTATTAGTCGGACCAATTCTGGGAATAAAAATTAACGGATGTGGCCCAATTTAGGGTACCCATTCATTGCCCCTGCATTGGGCCAGCTTCTATCTTTATTAATCTGACCAACTCAGGACACCTGAGTGTACGTAAGTTGGCCCCGAATGTAGGTTTACCCGTTAATTGTCCCAGCTTGGGTCCAGCATCCAGTCCAGCCGACAGTCCAGTGTGTGTGCATGTGGATAACTTTATAAGTCGGACCAACACCGGGAATCTTGAGATTTCCGGTAACTACCGGCCCGACATTATCTTAAAGCGGCAGTAACCTGAATAGATATGATGTTGGTCCGGTTATTTCATGTTTGTTGGGTAGTT
>NW_027467677.1:87500-95635 GCF_046742065.1 Oratosquilla oratoria | reverse complement strand
TGCGTGCGTGTTGTGCATGTGTGTGTAAAACATGCACACACATGATATCGGTGCATATCTTGTCAGCTGTAAACAAAACTGGGTAGAGAGCGACTCTATCCCAAGTCTGCCAGTGACCACTTGTCCAAGGAATGCGTATGAGCGTTTGTCACCCGGCCAGACGCTGACGCTCAAGGAGCTTGCTTATGTTTTGCTGTTGATTTGTCCCGAGGACAGTATCTCTTTTTTTCTCCTGACGTCACCGGTGCCCCCTCCCCCGCTCCCCCACCGACCCCGCCGCCCCCGCGCCCACCCTCCACCCCTAGAGTTTTATATTTTATTTTTTTGTTTTTACTTCGTTGTGTTCTCCATATCGAAGAGGACTCTGTCTGCCCTCCAATACTCGCAAGGGAACCGGGGAATGACCGGACATGTCCCGTTCGAAGGGTCCACCCTGGGAAGAGAAAGGTCATCAACTTGTGGGTGTCCCTTGCTTGTCCGGTTGGCTAATTGGCATGCCCAGACCCTCACCTGAAGTTCAAATTCGGTTCCAGTGTGCATTCGTCTTCTCTTGCCCCGTGTCTTCGTTTCGTATACGCAAATGCGGTGGTCGTGCGCGAGGAGAAAAGCGCGCAGTACGTACACAGGGACACATATATTTACATACATACGTACACACATAAATACACACGGAAACAATAAATACAAAGGAGTAGAAGGGACCCTCATGAGTGTTGCTCGGATTTCCTATAACCCATCATTAGGGTAAAATATAATTAGGTAAAGAAACGCACGCCACTTCAAGCAGACACATACACACACATACACTATCGTATTATGGCAAGGAATCTCGTGCCGGGGTGGCACTTTCCTTTTATACTCTGGCTGCCGGCAGACGATTTCCCATTCATCTCCGTGGCAACCCTCACCCTCGGGCCTTCGAATTCGTAGGAAAGTAAAGAGTGAAGCAGTCCGAACACGAGCAGAGAGAATTACAAAATGGCGCGCCATCATGCGGACAAGCATTTCGAACCTATCTAAACACTTTTACTTTTATAAGAGAGAGAGAGAGATGATTGAGAGAGAGAGGAAGGAGAGAGAGAGAGAGAGACGAGTTAAGAATTGGTCACGTGTGTGTTTTACAGTGTACTTATATTTGTTTGTTTATCATATTCATTCATTTAGCTTGATCTTATGCAGGCTGTGGGAAGAGCCCGATGTTATGGGAAACCGCCCAGACGTCACCCAACCAACCCTAAAGTCTGTGCTGGTGTCACCCAACACTTCCAGAAAGAAATGGTGGAGGGTGGGGGGGCAAGATCGTATCTGTTCGTTTAATCTCCGTTGGGATCACCCGTGCAACTCGTGCGAGGCGTTGGCGCGCCTCCTGCACAGCGGGGGGAACCTCGGCCTTTATCTTTGGAAATCAAAATTAGGTCTGCTGACACGGTACACCATCCACACCACAACAATATTATATATATATATATATATATATGTATATATATTATATATATATATATATATATATATATATATATTATGTGTGTGTGTGTGTGTGTGTGGCGTGTGTGTGTGTGTGTGTGTGTGTGTGTGTGTGAGTGTGCGTGTGGTATAAACATAAACACGTACACATTCCTCTACCAGTATACCATGGTATATAGACACACATACAAAAGGGGGCCACTTTACTGGTGTTTGGTCAGTCAGTCAGCCAGCCAGCCGGCCAACCGGTCGGCGTCTGTCGGTGCCAGCAGCAAGGTCCAAGGTCAGCCCATGATGTGGGGGGGGGGAGGGGGACTAACTACCAGGCAGTGAGCGGAGGCTGGGCGGTTGTGGCAACAGCCTTCGGATCTCGAGCTGGTGTGACATCGCTGTGCAAAAATGGGAGGAGGACTTGAGTGGCCACCCCTACGGACCAGAGGAGCGTTATAGCATTCCTTTGTTAGTCTGCCATCATTTGCAACAATGCGGACTTTAGTGACATCTCTCTACGGACCAGAGTCACGTCGTATTTACTCTATGATTTTGATTTTATAATATAAGCGGTATCTCGTTGAGGAGAGATTATTAGTTTCATAAACGATTAATGAAATAGATAAAAGGTATAGCATATAGGATATTTATTTTTAGTTATTAACTATTGGGAGTCTTCCAAATAAAAGGAACTCCCAATAGAAGAGGTAACACCTATGCCGGAACTGACGCACTATTAGTGACGAAGAAATACCTCCCAAGCAAAGTAAAAGTAACACCATTTATAAAAAAAATATCATATATATAATCCATTCCTATTTTGAAGGACACCTAAACATGAATAACTCGTCTATAATTCGTACTTCAGATGATTTTGTATATATATTTATCCAATGTATGTGATTTATGCCTGTTTTGTATATATTCTGTTCAATGAATTTTTTTTGTAGTCCTAAACACATATTCCAGTTACACTATTTCGTTTCACTCGAATGAAATGCGAGTTCTCCTTTATCAAAACAACCGAATTTAAATAGATAAATGTGCTAAAGAATTCAAAGTATAATAAATAGATAAGGAAATTAAATAGTAATATATAAATCTAAGACTATGGAAATAGAATACATTTATATGGAGTAAAGAGTAAATAGGTAAATAAACAAATGCAATGAATAAATAAGTAAATGACATTTAATGCCAAAAATTCAGGACACCTGGCAACCCCTTGACGATGACATCAACACGACTTCCGTGACATCACGCACCTTGACGAGCTGACGTCACAATCGGGAGATGACGAGTCATAGATAAACAAATAGATTGGTACATAAACAAATACTTTAAAGAAGAGGGATGGGAGAATCAACCAGAATAATTAAAAATCAATCACTAACATTATGTGGATGGTTATTATGGATTAAAATAAACAAACAGGGTAACCATAACAGACCAAATAAAATAAGTAAATTAAAAAAGAAGAGAATCTTCCCAGTACTTCTCCTGTAGGGACAATGACTCAAGGCTCATGGTGTTGTAAGATACCCACACACCGTTAGGGATTAGTGGTGTATCGCTTCTGATTACAGCCCAACTAACACCCCCCCCCACACTAGGCTCCCAAACCCCCGCACCCCTACATCACTTATGAAACCCCCCTTAATAACCTACCACGACAATGCACACAACTGAATGAGATATCTAAATCTCTTGTCCAATCATGGGAAATCAGGAAGTACAAAAACATGATCGTTCTCCTTTCTTCCTCCTCTCTCCTCTCCCTTTCTTCGTTTTTTTTTTTTTTTTTGTGAAGACTCTACGGTGGAAAGACCGTTGCGTAGCTGCGGCCGAAGCCGTAACCCATTTAAGCCCTAGGCACCTAGGGGACAGCTGTTGGTGCAGGATAACAATCCAGTTACTGGCTGGGAATCGGAAAGGAATATGCGGGGCCTCGAACCCACAGCTCAAGGGAATGCGAGACCCAGCACGCGTATCTACTTCTACCGATGGACGTCATCAATCGCCCCCAGGAAAGGGTACACACGTCTGCTGGAGCGCAACTCTACACTCAAAAACTACTTTCGGTTGTCTCTAGGCCTCGGGCACTGTCCTCAACTCGGCTACGTCAGACGGATCACCAAGGGCTCTTCCTTCAGCGCCTCCGTCATTGCCACCTGCTCCAGTTCGACAACGTTGGTGAGCGGAGCAGCCTCATTAGATACTTTTCCACTGACCTTTCTTGGGTGGCCTCGTAAGAGATCGACTTTCGGCTTCCAACACATCCGCGGCGACAAGGTGGAGCGGGGAGCGGGTTTGTTTGGAGCAGGAGAGAGGGGAGAGAAGAAAGTGAAGGGAGAGGTGGATCAAATGAATTTGAAAACTTTATGGGGGTGTGAAACACACGCGGTCGAGGATGAACTTGGGAAGAAACACACAAAGACGCGGTCGGCGCGTTGCACAGTCACACTATTCAAACGTCACGCGTAACACGACATCATACTCACGTCTCATCACATCGCATCACATGCACACTTTTCGTTTCTAGTCTTGCGGCTCCTAGGGAGGACACACATATATGTGTGTGTGTGTGTGTATATATACCATATACTATATATATAAATAGTATATATAATAGAAGTGTGTGTGTTGTTTGTGTGTGTGTGTGTTTTGTTGGTCTGTGTGTGTGATAGTGTACTGTTGTTGTTGTGAAAGGTGTATCTAAATTGTTTATACTCTTATGTATTAGTATCTCCACAGAAGCATCTTACAGTTTTTATCTTTGTTACTAGTTCCTATTTTCTTTATTGTATCCATAAAGCTTTGAAATGATCAGTTGATAACGTGGGCAACTAGTATGAATAGTTGTCAATTAGCCAACCATGTCTATCGAAATAAACACTAAATGTGAGGCACGGTAGCCTGTATTAGTACGAGGTTTGCTTGTATACAGCTGTATCAGGTAGGAAGTAGGACACACACAATTTCTTTAGCAAGTGAACAAATTAGAATTAGAGCAATTTTAAAAAGCATTAAGATAGAGTGCCTGGTTGACTTACTTCAAATAACATTGGCGTGATTTTACTAAACAAGCTTTAAAAGTTCGTGGAGTACAATGTCGGAACTTATAGAGCTATTGTCATTGCAAACTCTGAATACGTGGTTTGTTAGTTCCAAACCTTCCCAGTCTCATTCAATGAGACAGCTAGACACTAAGCCCATCAGGACCTGTCAACAGGCTGAGCGATGACCACTGTTTTTTAACTAATGTTGCGTTAAGTTTTCCCGTAACACGATGTTACCGTGATGGATTTTACCTTCTGGGAAATTTACCCGGATTCACGCGCGTTTGCAGGTCTGGGCGTCATTCGGAGGCGTGCTGGTCTCCGCATTCGCTTAGTTATAGGGGTTCGAATCCCGCACACATCTCTCCCTTCACTAGGAGGGACTATTAGTTACACTGTTCCACATCTGTCTCTCAAAACGCATGATTATCACCATCACTATCACCACCAACCTATTCATCACCACAACCACCACTATCGACTACCATTTACCTACGACCACCATAGGCTACCGGCAAAAGTGGACGTCTTTCGGCTCGAGATGAATAAATAACGTCACAGAATATCATGAATAAAAGAGCTGGCACTCAGGATCAACAAGCAGCGATACCCTTTTAGTGACATAAACCCCACTGGGAGTGAGTCCTTGCGAAACGCGAAAATTAGGCGTGACCGGGTCAAAAAGGTCAAGTCAACAGGGTGGGACAAGACCTGTGATCAGGTTAGGTTTTAACTCAAACCCCCCCCCCTTCAACCTCCCCCCCCCCCAAACCCCTATGGAGAAGACATTTGTTTGACGCTTCAATTCGACAGTCTTGTGCTGTATGACGCGTTACCATGTTCATTTACCCACTTGTAGTATATATTGGACGTCGAATCTTTTCGCCGTGATGCAGTACGTTACTGGCATTTATCACGGCTGTCGCCAAGCGATTTTATTCACTTGAGGGGGAGGGAGAAACCTCAGGCACAGGTCCATTCGACCTACTCTCTGTTTCCAACTTCGTCGCTGTTCTTTGGTATTTATTCCATCTACAGGCGACTTTATTCAGCTTTGGAAAACCTTTATCCACTGCAAACGTCTATCTCACCAGTTGACTCCTATCAATTCATTCTTATAACTGCGGCCGAATCGAGTTCTAGATCGTTTGACGGATATCCTAAGTTAGCCCGGCACTTCTAGAATCTATACTATTATAGATACCAGTCGAAGTAAAGTCTAGAGTATTTAGTCTAAGGAGGTTCTAGATAGTATTTAGGGGAGATAGCTCTTAATAATTAATCAGGCTGCAGAAGGTGGGGTGGTGTTTCTTTAATTTAGATAAAATCGCCTGGCGGCAGCTAGAATACATGTAAGGGTTAAAATAAGAATTTGTGTTTTTCCGGACCGTTCTCTTTATGAAGAATGACGTCATAGACACGTCCGTTCTTCTCTCAATCTTGAATATCGATGTTAGTGATTCACTAGTAAGTGTTAAAACTACTTCTTCACATCTTGATGTAGGATATTCTACACGGATGTAAAGTAAGAACTACCACTTGTAGTAGAGGAAGAAGTATCCTTTTAGTATAAAAGAAGGGGGTAAAGGGGGTGGATGGGAAGGAATGTTTAGGTACAAACTACTAAACTGTGTACGTGAGGCTCAGAGATAAAATGCAAAGCGAGGAAAAGTAGACGAGAGGATGCCGCCATGCGTACCGGGACGGTGTGTTCCCCTTCTGGTATGCGGCTCCGGTATGCGGATGACGACGACGACGCTCCTCCTCCTCTTCCTCTTCCTCCTCCTCCTCGATGTCCTCAAACCTTTGCATTATACATCGACCGTCCGCTGATATTAATGCAGCAGTCGCACTCGGCTCGCTGGCGGGCTGTGCGCGCCGCGTCTACTGGAGACGGTAACAGCAGTAGCCACCACCGCCCACGCCGCACATGTCTTCTCCACCACCACCCCTACTACCACCACCACCACCTCCGTCATCGTTCCCACCACCAATACCGTCACCAACTCCACCACTACCACCACCATAGTTACCACAACTACTACAACCACTATCACCATCACCACTACTATCACGAGCCCCAGTGCCACCACCACCACCACCACCACCACCACCACCACCACTAACAAAGCCATACCCATCAATACTCCTAAACTGAATGAAAACATCTAATATTTGTCAGACTATGATTTATGAATTGCCGGGATTAAGGATTAGAATGGAATTGGAATGGTCGCATCAAGTTAGAAATTTTGTATTTATCTAAGACGTCCTACCCAGACATACCTGTAGTTTATCAGCGCTTCTATCCTTTTGGTAATTTTCACTTCTCTGGTAAACCTACTCACCCTTCAGTTGAGGAAAAAGAATTCTAAATTTGGAGAACGAATTTCAGGGAATCTGTTCAACAATAACTAGAAGAACGAGAGAAGAGGGGGAGGGGGAGGGGGGAGGAGGGGGGAGGAGGAGGAAGAGGAGGACCACCGGAACCACAGAACAAAGCCCACCCACCCCGCCCCACCCACCCCGGTCTCTGGAATCCGGGAGAATCTGGTGAATCACCGGGGATCCGGACACACGCATCATGTATGTATGTATGCAGAAGGAGATTCATAAAGTATGCATATGCACACGGTGTCGTTCGTTTATATAAATGTGGAGGGAAAAGTGACTTACAGCACCAACAGAAACACTCGTACACAATACATACACATATATATACATATGCATGCATACACACACAGAGCATATATTCATTATTTTTCTATTTACATTCTACAACTGTTTGTATATATGTAAATATATATGTATATACAGAGGTACCTGTGTGTGAACGTTTGTATGTACGTATGTTTACGTCCATATACATCTGTGTGAAACTACGTGTGTATGTATGTATGCATGTGTGTATGTATGTATATATGTACATATGTATATATGTATGTGTGTATGTATGTATGCATACATGCATGCATGTACTTATGTGTGTATGTATATACTGTATGTATATATGTACATATGTATGTGTGTATGCATGCATGTACTTATGTATGTATGTACGTATATATGTATATGTATATATATATATATATATATAATATATATATATATATATGTATGTATGTGTGTATATACTGTATGTATACATATACTTATGTGTGTATGTACGTATATATGTATGCATGTATGTATGTATGTACGTATATATGTATGTATGCATACATGCATGCATGTACTTATGTGTGTATGCATGCATGTACTTATGTATGTATGTAAGTATATATGTGTATATATATATATATATATATATATATATATATGTATGCATGTGTGTATATATGTATGCATGTACTTATGTGTGTATGTACGTATATATGTATGCATGTATGTATGTATGTACGTATATATGTATGCATATATGTATTTACGTATGTATGTATGTATGTATATATCTATGAATGTATGTAGGCATGTATGTATGCTCGTATGTATGTATGTATGCATATATGTATGTATTTACGTATGTATATATGTATGTACATATTTATGTGTGTATGTATGAATGTATGTATGTATGCATGTATGTATATACGTATGTATGTATATATGTATGTATTTACG
>NW_027467677.1:75000-82500 GCF_046742065.1 Oratosquilla oratoria | reverse complement strand
TTTCCTTTTCCTTTCCCTTCATAACTTGTTACCTTTCCTCCCCTTACCCTCCCCTCCATAACCTTCGTCTTCATTTTCGTCTTCCTCTTTTTCCCTTCCCTTTTTGTCACTTCTTACCCTCCTCTTCAGCGTCCTTTCCTTTCACTTCCCCCACCTCCATTTCTTCTTCAGTGACTTTTGCATCTTCACATTCTTCCTCTCTCTTTCTCTCTCTCTTTAATGAACCTTTTCATCCTCTATCTCTCTTCCCTTTCCTATCACTCCTTCCCCTACCATTCCTTCTTCCGTGACTTTTGCATCTTCACATTCTTCCTCTCTTTCTCTCTCTCTCTTTAATGAACCTTTTCATCCTTTATCTCTGTTCCCTTCTTTTCTAATTACCCCAATTTGTCCCTCTGCACCTTAATTATGACCTTCTCCTTGTCTTTCATTAGTTCCATACTTTCCTCGTCCTCCTCCTTTTTGCCTTTATTCATCCTTCTGCTATACTTTTCTTCGTATACTTGTTGCGTAATTTTGCGGATTCTTGTGTACGCGTTGCACAATTTTACGGACCTGACGCCATTGTATCGCAACCGTTATCGCCAACTAACTGTTTTCTTTGAATTATGTCCTTGTTCCCTTCTTTCTCTCTCTATGTCTCTCTCCCCTCGCCCTTTTCCTCCCTAAATCGCTATCCTTCCCTGCTAATCCCCCCCCCCAAACCCTCCCCAACCCCCCACCCGCACCCACCATTTCAGAAGTCATCAGTGTTCAATTATTTAAGAGTCAGCTCTTGTTTATTCATTTTGCGCTATTCTTATTTTCCTTGTCGGTCTTCTTCTTGTCCCCCTCTTTCCCTGAGCATTCAGCTTTCTCACTCGCCTGTGGCAACTCCCCCTCCCCACTCTCCCTCTCCTCCCCCTTTACCCCCTCCCTCCCTCTCCCTCTCTTTCCCCGTTTCCCTCTCCTCTCCCACCTTTCCCTCTCTCGCTCTCCTCCTCTCTCCACGTCGTCTTGTGGGTTTGAGTTCTCGTTTGTTTCCATGGCAACAACACCGTGACTTCATGTCGATGTGCTTACGCGCCCGGGGGAGTTCTATGAAGACGACTAGTTAAATGAAAGTTGTTGTCGTCGACGTTATTATGAAACGTTTTAAAACAAACATTTGTGACAATAGATTCTAAAAAAAAAAAAAAAAAAAAAAAAAAAAAAAAAAAAAAAAAAAAAAAAAAAAAAAAAAAAAAAAAAAAAAAAAATCACGTAAACGTGTCCATTGTACCTCTTCAGCATGTTTGGTCAGCTATCAGGCATGTAGATTAATATTTACAAAGGATTACAAAGGCGGAGCATGGCGACAGGAGACCTTTTGATCCATATCTAGGTCGGATGCCAAAAAAAAATCATAATAATAAAACAATAAATAAAAACTATAATAATGTACATAACAAATAAAATTCATAAATAAATTAATAGGTATAGTTAAATAATAAACAAACAGGTAAACAGTAAATAATAATAAATTGGACATATAACTAATAATAAATGAAAATCACAGACAAATGATAACAAAACAAAAACAAATAATATAAGATAAATTATAATCATTACAGCATCTTTACTTAGGTTATTTATCTAAATGATTCTTAAAGCTTCGAACTGAAACTACATTGCACTACCTGTGCAGGAAGTTTATTCCATTCATTAACTACACGGTTGGCTAAGTTGTTTCTACCTACTTTCCAAATTGAATCTATTTCCGGACAGTTTGAGACCATTGTGTCTTGTCCTTATTCTCATTCAATGTGAAAATTTTGTCACTTTTGATGTTGTCAATTCCCTTTAAAATCTTAAAGACCTGTATCAAGTCACCTCTGAGTCTACGCTTTTTTAGGGAAAACAGATTCATGTGTTTTAGTCGATTTTCGTATGATTTATTTTTGATATTTGGTTTCAGTTTTGTGGCTCGCCGTTGTACTTTTTCCAGTCTGTCTATGTCTTTAATGAGATTCGGTGACCATACGGAAACATCATATTCCAAATGTGGACGAACTAACGATTTATATAGCTTGTTAATGAGTGATGGACTTTTGAAATCAAAAGATCGCGCAATCAGTCCCAGAATCTTATTTGCTTTCTCAGAGGCTGAAATACACTGCTTGGATGATTTGAGGTCGTTACTGATAATTACGCCGAGATCTTTTTCACTATCCACTTTTGTTAACGAATTACCAAATAACTTGTAATCGTACTTACTGTTATTTTTACCTATGTGCATTACCTTGCATTTACTTGTGTTGAAATTTCATTAGCCACTTTTCAGACCATTGCTGTAATTGATCTAAATCTTCTTGAATATCTAATTGGTTTGAGTGATCATTTGCCACTCCGCACAGTTTTGTATCATCAGCAAATTTGGAAACAGTAGATTTTAGTCCATGGTCTATATCATTTATGTATACTATGAATAGAAGTGGCCCAAGAACGGAACCCAGAGGAACTCCACTTGCAACACTTTTCCATCCAGAAGTTTTTCCATTTAAAACAACTCTCTGTTTTCGACCATTCAACCAATTACTAGTCCAACTTAATAGGCTACTACTTATTCCATGCGAAGCTAATTTAGTAAGTAGTCTTTCGTGTGGGACAGTATCAAAAGCTTTTGCAAAGTCTAGATATATTAAATCTATATTGTTTCTTTTGTCATAAGAACAATTTCCATAATCTTACAACTATCTTTGTATCTTAACACTACTCTCGTTACCTCTTATTTCGTTTGAGAGAGGTAAAGGGGGAGGATAGAGATTTAGGGAGGGATATATATATATATATATATATATATATATATATATATATATATATATATATATATATATATATAATTTTTATGACAGTTGCATGTGGGATTCGAACCCACTGCTTTCGGCCACCCGTAAGATTACCTTCACGGGTGGCCGAAAGCAGTGGGTTCGAATCCTAGATGTGACTGTCATAAAAATGATCAGATTAATGTCGCTGTCACTAGCGAATTTCTCTCATATATACATAGGCAAAGGCAACGACTGGGTAGATAATCCACTCGCCACTCTTGCTGGCTGTCTCCTACTTCCAGACCCAGACTCTCTTCATATTCTTATAATTCATCCCCTTCGAATATGATACAATTCTTGTTGACATTGATTAAAACGAAATAATTTTGTTCATCATGGGTAGGGAGACCATAGGTCTGATGTGAAAAAAGAATATATATATATATTAAGCATAAAGAGAGAGACGTGGTTTCTCTCTCTCTCTATCTCACTTTTGATGACTTCCGACTTCTTTGCTGTTTCTAACATGTATGTTTATCAATTCCTCTGCCTATTCCCCCTCCTCCTCCTCCTCTCTCTTCATTTATTTCCTTTCTTTGTTGACTTTCCCCCTCATTCTTGTTGACAGTCCTGGGTCTGGCTCTCTTCTCCTCTCCTCGTATCTCATTTCTCAGTCGTCGCGTCATTCCTTTACTTTTGCTGTATGTTCTGCTAACCTCCCCCTTCCCCCCTCCCCCTCCCTCTCACCTAACGTCTCGTCCTCTCTCCTTTAACATATTTACCTTAGCATTTTCATCTTGACGCCCCCATATCCTGCCCTTAATTCATTTTCCTCGCTTCGCGGACTCTCCCCACCTCCTAGGTCGGGCCTTTTTGTCCCTTTCTCTCCCTTGCGTGCGCATAATCGGTGTCCCTTCCTTGCTCGCCTGTGTCTTGGGCAATCTGTGCCCCTTCGCTGCTCTCCTTGCGCGTCATGTTCGCTCGCGCTGAGCTCGACGGTCGACAATGAAGTTATTTGAATAATAATAAATATACAAACATCACAAATATCAAAAGATAAAGAAATAAGCAGTAAATGAATTGATAAATAAAGGATAACGAATCAAACAATTATTTTGCATATGAATATATAAACATGTAGATAAATGAACAAGTGAATAATCAGATAGATCATGGACGCCATCTTGAATCTGTACAATTCCCCGCCACCTAACCCTCCTCATCCCAAAGAGGATTTGCCTCCTCCACAGATACCACGAGGCATCCAGCGCAATCCACTTCTTATCCACTCTAACCACCATTTTCTTTATTCCTGTCTGCCTCTGAGCAACTTCATCTATTTCCGTGATTAATCCCGTTAGTTTCCTTTTCGATACTGTCTTCCCGGAGAAGCACTCTGCGACAATTCTATTTATCAATTCATTTATCTATATTTATATTTAAATTCACTTCTGTGTATATTTACTTTTATTTATTTATTCATTCATTACTATCTATTCGTTTTCTTTTTAATACGTTGGTAGGAATAAATAATATAAAAGAGAATAAATGCTTCAGCCTCGTACTCGTACTCTCCATGGGCAACTTTACACTGACAGCCCCGCAAAACATGCCCCCTTCACGTTGTCTCCAGTTTCTTCTCCTGTTTGTACTCTCAGCTTTTCTTTTCTTTCATTTCTCTTCGTTAGTTCCAGTTCCTCTTCGCCTCAGAAGCCCTTCAGGGGTTTCCTCTCCAGAGGATATTCATTTACCCTTCTTAACACCCCTTTCTCTCTCTCTCTCTCTCTCTCTCTCTCCCTCTCTCTCTCTCTGTCTCTTTATTCTCCTACCCAGGGGATAGAAGCCCTGAGTTTTGCTACAAGATACAATTTCTTTCTACCATTGCATTTTCCTTTCCTCTCCTATCTCACCTTTCTTTCCTTAAGACTACGGTACAGTATTTTGCTCAAGATTTCCTCCTTCCTGTACCTTGTCAAGTACTGTTCGCATCTTCCCTCGTTTGCTTTCCTCTTTCTCACACACACACATACACAGACGTACTCTCTCTCTCTCACGCACACACACACACACACACACACACACACACACACACACACACACGATTACGGCGGTCTGGGTTCGAATCCTGCCCGGGGCTGAAATAATTTCAGTATCGCTGCGATGCGAGTCGTTACTCCAACTCTCGTGGGCGGGGAGTTGGGTGTGTGTGGGCGTGTAAGGTCACAGCATTACCCATAGATCGGTCATATATGAGCTTTGAGCTCTCTTCCGGGAGGGAAATAGCTGTCGATCACGACACGTGATCCAAGACCATGGTGAAGCGCACACACACACACACACACACACACACACACACACTCTCTCTCTCTCTCTCTCTCATTGGATCTTACTTCAACTTCCACTTTATTCAAAATAAAGTGAACTTTCTCTTCATTTGTGGTGTCGAATAACTGGTGCTTATTGGGCGTGTGATTACCCACATTGATAGAAGCGCTGGTAAACCACACTCAACCACCACTAAATGATCACTTAACTGTCTTTCTTGTATTTAACTGTATACTGCTTCCTATACAAATCATATTATTTCATTTATTCACTCACCTGTTTACTTCTGTATAATTTCTTGATTTATTTCTGCATTTATTTATCTATCTGTTATCTAATTTCTTGATTTCTATTTTCTATGCAAAGTCTCAATGAATCATTCACTCCTTCCCCTATCCACTACTAGCTGGCCACCTAATCGTTTGTCATTTGCTATGGGGGGAAGGGGGAAGGGGGGGAGGGGGGCTGCGCAGCCATATCCCCCTTCCCCTCCACCCCCCACCCCATCGCAAAGCTCTTCGGATTTAAACCTTTTAGCTTGATACCGGTACTTTTGGGGGTTGGGGGGTTAGGGGTTGGGGGATAGGGGGGTTAGGGGAGGGGGGCTGGGGGGATGAGGGGAATCCATCTCTGCTGGCGTATCGCGCGGCTAGTTTTCTCTTACCATCTGGATTGCCTCTCACTTAATCCCCCCTCGTCTATATGACTTCCTCCCCACCCCCCACATATACATTTGACTGCTTTCCCAGGCCCTCCCTTCTCACTTCCTCCCCTCTCCCTCCTCCTTCCTTTCTCCTCTCCCTTTCCTCCTTCTTCCTATATTCCTCCTCTCCTTATAGTGAGACACAGCGTTACGCCCTCGTTATAGAGAGACTTGTAGTATAGTTACAAAGGGACGATTCTAGTTGTGTGCGTGTGAACATGAAGGTGCATAAACATATACACAAACATGACGTGTTTCATGTATATGTACGCATCTGTGAATACATACAATACATACATGCGTGCATACATATATACATACATACGTACATGCATGCATGCATACATACATACATATACGAGTGAATGTATACATTTATATGAATACATACATACATACATGCGTGTATACGTAAATACATACCACTAAACCTGCATACATACACTGCATAAATACATATATATATGTGTGCATGTATGCATTCATGTATTCGTGCGTGTATGCGTATAACACATACATTCGTACATATATATATATATATATACATACATATATATATATATATATATATATATATATATATATATATATACATACACCAGTACAACTGATAATCAACTTCCTTACCAACAGTTCCTCGCAAGAACCTACTGACGAACTTTCAGTCGAACTGAACCATCTAGTTCATCAGCCATCTGTCTGTACTCTCGACCTATCCGCCGACGGCATAATGCTCCATCTGGGGGCAGAATGACCCTCTGGCTCGCCAACCTGTGGTTATCAAGTTTACCTTTGAAGGACTGGCAGACCTAATAACTCGCCTATTGCTAAGATATCATTCCCATTTCGGTAAATTGTTTTGGCAGACTCCCATTTTGGCAACCCTGACTTAACCTACGTGAACCTAAGGGAATTTGACGAACATACGCAAAAGAATTCGCTGAGACGTCTTTTGGCGACATGAAATTTAACGAAATGGGATGTCACCAATTAGGTGATGATCCTTCATCCACGAGGAGCTAAGATAAATGAGAAGACAAATGGATGTTGGATGGTTGTGTCATAGGGTGGAGGGTAGGTGCATGCCTTGGCTGGCTACCTCCCTTATAATGGGGAAGAAGTCTTTTGGTATATAGATAGATAGAGAAGTCACTACTACGAGGCTGTTGGTCGTGTCATTCTTTCCCTCCCCCTCCTCCTCCTCCTCCTCCTCCTCCCCCTTCCGTCATCAACGCGACGCTTTTTCCCCAAAATTAATAAACGAGAACGACCATTACAGAAGCACTTGTCGTTCAAAGAGAATGGCGGGTGAGCCTTTAACGACAATGGCGCCAAAAGTCTTTTCCTCCCACAATGCTTTGCGTTGTCAAACCCCCCCCCCAAAAAAAAAAAAAAAAAAAAAAAAAAAAAAAAAAAAAGTAGCGCTCGCGGGCCAAATGTGGTCCGCGAGATGGTCCAAAGTGGCCCACGATATTTTCAAACTCGAGTTTCTATATTTGTCTCAAAGTATAAAAATCTATTTTCACTATGCGCGCCACTTAAATCCATCTTGGGGGCCACATTTGGCACGCGGGCCATGAGTTGAACAGTCCTGATGTAGCAGATGAGATGTCAACAACAATGACGCCAAAACTCTTTTCCTTCCCACAATGCTCTGCGTCTATAGCGGACCAGAAAGTATCG
>NW_027467677.1:57500-65000 GCF_046742065.1 Oratosquilla oratoria | reverse complement strand
CAACTAGGAAGAGCGCGGAGGAAATAAGGAATAAGCCTACAGTGGGAGCTGGGGGAGGATGTGGGAAGGGGGAGTGGCAGGATAAAGAGTTGATAGGGAAGAGAAAGAGAGGATGTGAGGGAAGAGAGGGACGGGGAAGAGAGGGTGTGGGGGAAGAGAGGTAGGGGTAAGAGAGGGTGTGGGGGGAAGAGAGGGAGGGGAGAGGGTGTGGGGAAGAGAGGGAAGGAAGAGAGGGTGTGGGGGAAGAGAGGGTGTGGGGGAAGAGAGGGTTTGGGAAGAGTAGGAGGGAGAAGAGAGGGAAGGGAGAAGGAATGGGGGAAAGGGGGAGTGGGAAGAGGGGGAGTGGGAAGAGAGGGAGTGAGAAGAGGGGGAGGGGGAAGAGAGGGAAGGGAGAAAGGGGAGGGGGGGAAGAGAGGGAGGGAAATGAGTCGTACTGACAGAAGGGCGGCGCAAGTGAGACAAACACGAAAGGAAATGGGATTTTGGGAATGAAAGGAATGAGGTGGGATTGAAGGGGTGGGAAGGGAACCAGGGAGGGAATGAGGGGCGGTAAGAGGGAAAGAGGGAGGGAAGGAGAGAAAGAAGTAAAGGAAGAAGGGATGGAAGGAAGGGAGGGAGAGAGGGAGGGAAGGATGTAGGAAGAGAAGAAAGGAGGGAAGAGAGGAATGGAGGGAGGAAGGGAGGGAGAGGATGGAGGGAGGAAGGGTTGGGAAGGAGGGAGATTACTGAGAATAAAGGGGAAGAAAGTACTCGGATGTGTAGGGCAAGAGCCAAGGGGGGAGGGAGGGGAGGGGGGAGGGGGAGGACTACACATAACGAGTATGAGTAACAAGGCACAACACAGCGTAAAGGACCGAGCTCCTCTCCTCCTTCTCCTCCAACTGCGTTCCTCCCCACCCCTCACCTCACCCCTCCAAGCTCTCTTCGTTCTATGGGTCTCCCCCCCCCCCCACACCCGACTCTCTCACTGCCTTCCCCCTGCCCCCCTTCCCCCTCCCCCCACCACTCCAGCGTCTACAACGACTCATCACAGTAATCACAAATTTTATTTTACCCCCTTCTACTTCACTTCTCTGCACCCTCGCTCTTCTCCCCCCTCCCCCCATACTCTCTTCCCCCCCCCTTCGCCTCTCCCATCTCGCCCTAACCCCTCCTCTTCCTCCCTCATCTGTTCTTCACCCTCCTACTCTTGTTTTCCATCACTCATTTCTCTTTTCCTCTCTCATTCTCTTCTATTCTTCCTATTGTTTCTTATCTGTTATGTCTC
Organism: Oratosquilla oratoria; assembly: GCF_046742065.1. Taxonomy (NCBI): domain Eukaryota; kingdom Metazoa; phylum Arthropoda; class Malacostraca; order Stomatopoda; family Squillidae; genus Oratosquilla; species Oratosquilla oratoria. Next base: position 63,733 of record NW_027467677.1, on the reverse strand, counting down.
TTCTTTTCAGTTTCTTTCCTCTTCCTACTCTGCTCTCTTTCCACCATCCATTTATTTTTATCTCATTACCTCATTTGGTCTGCATTGTTTCTACTAACATGCCTTCATCCTCTCTCTCTCTCTCTCTCTCTCTAACTCCCCATCCCTTGCATACTCTGAATAGCTGTTTTATCCTCCCCCTCCTCATCCTCTTCCCCCATACCCATTAGCTCCCTCTGTTTCATTCCCAGCTCCCTCTCTTCGTCCCCCATTTGTCCCATAATGTTATCTTTCTCCCTTTTCTGGTCTCACATGATCCCCTCCTTTCCTTTTTTATTTTTCTTTCATTCATTTTAATTCCTAGGCATCTCCTTTCCGTTCTCCTTTCTCATGTTTCTCCTGAAATCTTATCTTCTTCACCCTTTTTCTTATTTTAATCTGCACCTAACGTTTTTATTTTTTCTTCTTCATATTCTTCTTGTCGGCCTCCTATTGCCTCCCTTCCTCTTCGCCTCTTCCTTTCCTCTTCCGTCCTCAATCCCACACTCCCACACTTTCTTACTCCCCAGAAGCTAGCAACGCACTCCTCCATTCTCCCCCTTACCCTTCCTCACCCACTCCCTCTTTTCATTTTCTCTATGTTCTCTAAGAACATCTCTTTCTCTGTCTCTATGGTACAATCTGTCTGCTTGCCTTGAGTCACAAAAACCCCCAAGATATATAGATGTGTACACTGAAACAGTGGGTATTATAATTTTACGTTAGTGCCATCTATTGTCAACAATGTTTAATTGTGGTTTGTTCAGGGTTTAGTACAGGAACAGTATTCTTTCTTAGTGGTCTCCTTCTCCTATTTCGGAAACAACCTAATCTTAATCTTATTTAATCTAACCTTTTTTATATTGTATAAAAAATATTGTCTGCAACTGAGGTATTAGGTAATATGATCTTCTTTGTATATTCTTCTTTTATTTTTCCAACTCTTTTGTGAATAATTCCAGCTTTTACTGAACTAAAATACCCTCCTTATTTTATTCTAAAAGCCAAGAAGAAAGCTGGAATTATTCACAAAAGAGTTGGAAAAATAAAAGAAGAATATACAAAGAAGATCATATTACCTAATACCTCAGTTGCAGACAATATTTCCCCATTATTAAACAAGGCTGGTGTTAAGGTTGTTAAAACCAGCTCAGTAACAGTTGGTAATCTCATTAAAAACCGAAATAAGAGCAGGGAAAATATTCGTCAAGCAGGTATTTATTGTGTGCCATGTCTAGGTTGTGAAAAGGTTTACATTGGTGAAAGTTTCCGTGGTATTGATAAGAGAGTATTAGAACATAAATATGATATGAAAACATACAATATGAATAATGCCATTGTTAAACATAGATTCGATACCGGCCACAATGCTGATTGGAATAATTCCAAGATTATAAAATATGAAAACCATACAATGAAACGTAGATGTTTAGAATCGGCGTTTATATCCCTCATAGAAAATATAAATCAGAATAGTGGATTTTTTACAATTAACAAACCATTGGCAATTTTAATTACAAGTAACAAGCAATTTGCGCAAATTGTGAGTACACCATTTTAATGTTTGTTTCTCCCCGCAAGGCTCGGGCTATATAAGGAGTAAAATGTTTTTCATCGATGTTATTTCTGAAGAAGCCCTGCTGGGCGAAACGTAAAATATATTGGACTCCCATACTCTGCGTTTGGCCTCTTCCCTACAGAGCTGTTGCAGTCATTGCTGCCTTTACTCATTAATGACCTTATTTGATTCAAATAATTACATTAATTAGTCAATACATTAAATTCAACAACTTCCGAGTATGTTTTCCTCTTCCCTTACAGTCTTCTCGCTTGACTGCCTTTTTTTTTTTTTTTTTTTTCTTATTCTTGCAGGACCGTCATCCACCTCTCCCCCTTTTTTTCATCCCATAGTTCCTGATAATGATAACTTCCTCCTGTTGGCTATACAAACCCTTACCTAAAACAGGGACATTCTCTTGTGTTTGAACAAATCCACTCCAGTCTAAATGGGACACATCACCACCACGAAGCGTCCGACTCTCATCTTGGCCTAGCAACTACAGAGGTCCGGGTACGGTCCCCAATGGCCTGAGGTGACTCCCAGCTGCCCCAGCTATCCATGCTAATAACCTCTTGGGGTAAGTCACTTTTTGTGTGATTCTTATTACACTAATGGCATCATCGGAAGCGTCCTGGTTTCGCATTCGCTTAGTTGTGGGTTCGAATCCCGCACTCCTCTCCGATTCCCAGTAGTGACTGTTGTTACCTGCCCCAACAGTTCCCAAAGCCCTTAATAGGGCTTCTCAACTTCAAACTTCAGCAATGTCTGAACCCTGAAATGGTTCCCAGCAACTTAATGAACAGTCCCGAGTGTTGCCTCCCAGAGCTGAATAGACCCTTCTCCATAAGCCAGAACAAAATATATAAAGAGCGCGAAGGAGATGGTGGGGGCCAGAGGAGGGGAGTTCGATTTACCTTCCCCTCCTGAAGGCCTCCCAACACCTTAAACACGGTGACACGCTTTATAAAACTTATTCTGCCCAAGATCAGGTGATCTCATGTACCCGAAGGGGGGCGGTGACCCCCCATCGACCGAGACCCCCTTCAGGCTAGTCTCCGCCACCTTCCCATCTTCATAAAAAACAGTCCCTCTTTTGAAAAAAAAAAAAAAATGAAGGGCGTCACTGTATTGGAGGCATTGATAAGGTCTAAGAGACTCCATCCACGTTACGATCTGGTCTTAGGTCGCCGGACAAACCAAAATCAGTACATACACCATCCAATCTGGTCGAATCCAACCAGATCAATCCGGCGGCCTCAAGACCAGATTGTACCGTGGATGGGGTCCCTAAGGCTCCATAAGGACCCGAGTTTCCAAAGGGAAAGTCCCGATCCCTCGACAAACCCATTTCTTCCCTAATTGAAACTCCCGACCTCCAGGGTGAAAGGGAGTGTGTGTGTGTGTGTGTGTGTGTGTGTGTGTGTGTGTGTGTGTGTGTGTGTGTGTGTGTGTGTGTGTGTGTGTGTGTGTGTGTGTGTGTGTGTGTGTGTGTGTGTGTGTGTGTGAAAGAGAGAGATTGAAAGCGTCTTCTGCGACTACCTCTAGTAATGCCTGGGAGTCAGCCCCTTGCATTCCCCCGCTACCTCCTATTCACTCCCTCTCTTCGCTGCCTCCTCCTCTTCCTTTATGATGTGGTTGCCTCCTATGTATGTAAACCACCTGCCACCCCTTCTCCTTTGATCCCGACACGACCGCGCCCTTTGGTCTCTTAGTAAGGTCTCCCTTCCCTTCCTCCCCCCTCCCCCCTCTCCTACTTTCCGCTTCCCTCTCTCCCGCCTTTTCCCACTTTTGGCCTCCCTCTCCTCCCCTTTATTCACTTTCTGCCTTCTCTTTTTTTTTCTCCCTATCTCTCTCTCTCTCTCTCTCCAACCTCGCTTCCTCCTCTTCCCTGCCTCCATTCCCCTCTATCTGCCTCTTTCCTCCTCTCTCTCCAACCCCCGTCCCTCCTCTCTTCCTTCTCCACCACCTCCTCCATCTTTTTAATCTCCTCCCTCTTTTCCTCATTATCATCCCTCTCTTCCTCCTCCTCTTATTCCCTCTCTTTTTTCATCCCCTCCTCCCTCTCTTCCTCATTATCATCCCTCTCTTCTTCCCTTTCTTTCTCCTCCTCTTCTTCCCTCTTTATTCATCCCCTCCTCCCTTTCTTCCTCCTCCTTTTCTTCCTTCTCTTCATTCATCCCCTCTTCCCTCTCCTTCTAATTATCATCCCTCTCTTCCTCCCTTTCTTCCTCCTCCTCTTCTTCCCTCTTTATTCATCCCCTCCTCCCTGCCACAGGCGAGCTTCCCCCTTCACCTTCAGCCTTGCCCATTGCCCCTGTTGCCCCTCACCCGAGCCTCTCCCATATATGTAATCAGCTCTGCTTGTCCCCATCCTCATTCCTCTTCGTCTTCTCTCTCTCTCTCTCGATGAATGGCAATGGAAACGCACGTCGGAAGATGACCTCTCGGTTTTTAGCGAAGTATGATGCAGAATATCCAAAATTAGATAAATGAGTAAATTATTACATGAATAAACACCGATCAATAAATAACCACACAAATGAATAAGTAATACATATTAAGCAAATAGATAAATAGACAGATGATACATAATAAACAAAGTAATAAACAAATGAATAAATATATAAACATATAAATGAGTAAATACAAATATAAATAGATAAATATTTATGGAAATAGCGATTAAACGGACAGTGTAGGAAAGAGTCAAGTACACATAAATAGGCTCTTACGATTTCCTCTTCACTGCACAAAGATTCCATTCAGCTCAAGGAAACCTCTGCAGCAGCGGTTCTTTTTCAGTGTCCGTCCCTTGACATCTTAAAAAAAAAAAAAAAAAAAAAAAAAAAAAAAAAAAAAAAAAGCGTGTCCCCTTCCAATGCAAATATATGAAAAGGATTAGTGATACAAACTTTCCTTTGCTTTCTCATTGCAAATATACAGTACCATTGCACTAGCTATTATGTCTCGTACCCCCAAGTTAAGAACTTCTGCTCCACAGGGTCGACAAGTCGCTCACCTTAACCCGTCGTGCTATTCCTCCCCCCCCCCGAGACCACAAAACCTAACCTTAAGTAGATACGTGACGTGACGAGGAGCCTACACCAGGAGGCGCTGAGTAGCTGCGGCCGGAGCCGTCACCTTTGCCCTTTTATGTTCTTCTTGGTCTTTGGGGGCAGGTAATTAACAGTCACTGCTCTGCTGGGAATTGGAGAGGAGTGCGGGATTCGAACCCACAACGAGGCGAGTGCGAGACCAGCAAGCTTTTGATGACGTCACCAGACTCGCAAATGAGTATTTTCCGTAATATTTCTTTTTGTTCATGCAATGTTTTGCTTCAGCAATCAAATTAATTTTTTTTATTTAGATTTGTATCACTTGTCACTTTTTTCTAAAATATTGATTTTTGACAAAAAGGGGGAGGATAAGATTTTTTTTTTTTTTTTTGTGAAATCTGAGGGTTTAAGGTCAGTGGTGTTACTTCACGATTTTCCTTTTTACTACGATAAAATTTAAACGAAGGTTGAAAGCTTTCCCGGTTAACTTCTTCAGGTGTGTCGTTCTTTGTATAATTTTTTTCTATTTATTTTTTATTATTCTTTATTCTTTAGGGTGATTTACTCAGCACCCTAATTGTAACTTGACCCCCTTAAGCATCCCCCGCTAACGCCCCCCTCCCCCCTAAAACCTTCATTACCCTCCCCCCACCTTCCACACTCTCCCCTCCTTCGCCTCCCCCTCCCCCTCCCCTCTTTTCCGCTTAATTACGTAATTCTAAAGTCCAAGAGTTTAAGTGGCACTTTCTGGTGTACAGAACAGCGAGGAATGCCCGGAACAGGTCGCGGATGGAACGGGACGAGTCGCTGGAACAAGAAGTTACCCGATGGAACAGAAGAAATTCCGAAATTCCCGGAACAGAACCAGTCGCCGGAACGAGTTGAAGAGGTTCGGGCAGGGGAGCTCAATGGAACTAGCGGTTCTGCCGGAACATCTGAGGGTTTCGGAATAGAAGATCTTACGGGAACAGGAAGAAGAGGAGGAGGAGGAGGAGGAGGAGGAGGAGGAGGAGGAGAAGGAGGAGGAGAGGAGAAGGAGAAGAGGAGAAGGAGAAGAGGAGAAAGAGAAGTAGGGACCAAAATGTCTCCTGTCGGCATGCTCCTCCTTTGTAAGAGGAGGAGGAGGAGGAGGAGGAGGAGGAGGAGGAGGAGGAGGGAAGGAGGAAGAGGAAAGAAGTACTGCGTCAATCCCAAAGATGAATAAAATCACATGGCCGCAGAACGAAGCCTACAGAGTGTGCCGTCAGGTCAAAAGGACTGAACCTTCCGTTTTCTCTTTAGCGCCTCCCCCCCTCCCCCGCCCGTTTTCTTCCGGCGTCAAAGCCACCGCATCATCTCGGAACCTTCTTGTCTTTTGTCTCAAAGCTACGAATAACCTCAAATCACTCTGGAACAATAGGGGAGAAAGACGGGGAGAGAGGGGGGGGGAAGGAGGGGAAACGGGAGCGGGGATGGTGGACGAAGAAGAGGTGAAGGGGAAGGGGAGGAAGGGAGGAGAAGGAAGAGTGAGAGAGGGGTGAAGGTGAGTGGGGGAAAGGGGGAGAAGCAGGAATGGAAAGAGAGGAGATGAAGGTGGAGGAAGAGAGGGAGTGGAGAAG
>NW_027467677.1:45000-47500 GCF_046742065.1 Oratosquilla oratoria | reverse complement strand
CTGTCCAGGTAACCATGTCATGTACGTCTGCCCCGAGTGCCCTTAATCTCTGGCAGGTCAGTAAAAAAAAAAAGAGTGGTATAGTAATAGGATTTTTTCTCAGGGCACTACGAATCTGTAGTAATGAATACCTAGAAAGCGAATTTGATTACATTATGAAAACCTTTGACAAACTTGGATATCCAGAGGGAATGTTGAAAAGAACAAAAAGAAAAGCAACAAATATTTACAATCGCGGAAAGAAAGAGAGAAATGATAAAAAATAATACCAATTTTGTATCAGTACCTGGCTCAGAAACGTCACCAATAATAGACAAATATTTAACAAAATCAGGTATAAACATAGCTAAAATAACTAACAAGAGAATAGGTGATTTAATAAAGACTTCCGAAAAGAGAACCAATTCCGAAAACAGCGTCGTATACAAAATCCCGTGCAATAGTTGCTCAATGGCTTATTTTGGCGAATCGTCAAGAGGATTAGAAAAAAAAAAAATTATGAACACAAAAACGACATAAAAGCACATAGGACATCTAATTCTTTAGTAGTTCATGCGGAAAAATTCGATCATTTACCAAACTGGAGAGAAGCTGAAGTGCTACATAAAGGTTTTGATAAATTCACTAGAAGAATTGTTGAATCAGCATATATTTCAACTAATAATTCATCGAATCATCGAGGAGGGTTTATCAATTTAGCTAAACAAACTAGTATTTTAATTCTAAAACACGCCAGAAAAACGACCTGTCCCAAGTGTCCGAAAAGGTAATTAGATTTAGTACATAAACTTCAATTGCAGTTCTACATACACTCTCTGAAGAAGTTCTACGCGAACGAAACGTTAGAGTGTTTAGGGTTCCGAGCCTTCCCTGTGTTTATGTTCTCCATCATCCAAATAATTTGTCTAAAATACTTATCAATATATATATATATATATATATATATATATATATATATATATATATATATATATATATAAATATATACATATACTAACGTCCCAATTATACGAACAATCAACTACATTCGTGACACTATTTACCGAACAGGACCCTCTCCAAAGCTAGACATTCCTGAAATTCACCTTCGTCGCCTGCTCGAGATCTGCACCATGGAGACTGCCTTCCGGTGTCCCCGCGGTAACCTCTACCAGCAAGTTGACGGTGTGGCGATGGGCTCCCCCTTAGGAGTTCTTTTCGCAAATTTTTTCATGGGGTCAATCGAAAGGGAAGTTTTTTCACACCAAGACAAACCCATGGTGTATGGCAGATATGTCGACGATATTTTTTATCATGTCTTCGTCAACACAAGAGAGTCACTCCGTAACCTGCTTGAAGAAACATCAGTAAACGTGTCGATATACATATATATATACATATACATATATATATATATATATATATATATACATATATACATATATATATATATATATGACAAGGACTACTATTACACAGGACGTGCGCACCCAGATCCCTGGGTCCGCTAGCGGAGGCCATTGCTTTCTTTGTAACCTAACATTTTATATTGGACAAATATATCAAAACTAGAAACCTAACATTGTATATAGGACAGATATATCAACTATTGACTTATTCAATGCAGTATAAGTTAATATAAACTTTTATAGTGAAATAAGAAACTATTTATAAGGCACTGTTATTCTTAGAAATGGCAATTTTAGCCGGACTTAACAGGTATTATTGTATGAGGTTAGTGGACACCAGGGTTGGCGATTTTTTTTTTTTTTTTTAATATAAAAAATATTTTTTATTTAAATCAGATTTATTTGATTTAAATAGATTTTTTATAGATTTTAAATATTGTGGGATTGCTATCTGATATGCGATCTGATTGCTAAAGGATATTTTTAGCATATCAATATAAGGAGCAGTGTTATATAGACTTGCCACAAGTATACAAGGAACGGTATAAGCCTACATGTAGTATATATCACTGTGCAGCCCACAAGTTTCAACAAGATTCTTGTTGAAACTTGTTCTAGGTAAGCAGCTTCTCACTGAGTGAGTTGCTGCTTTGGAATCAACCAGGAAGGATGTCTTCTGGACCTGGCAGAGTGGTTCCTTCAGGCAGAAAAAATGATTCTGTCTGGAATTATTTTGAAAAACTACCAACAACTTCTGGCAAAGGGTACCGAGCTAAATGCAAAGACTGCAGCCAGGAACTACAGGGCATTGTGTCAAAATTAAAGTCTCACAGAGATAAATGCCGAGGTCAGCCACAGCATACAGAAGAAGAAATTGATGACCCACGTAAATAATTTTACTTATATTGTGTGCATTTCTCCCTTTTCATACGCAACTATATAAATTTGGTGAACAATGGAGAGCATGTGCAATAAAATTGTGAAGACCTAAAGAGATGATACTTCAACTTCATTACTTCTAAATTTGGGTAATGACTATATCACTATAATATACTGTATCCACTCAACTTTGGGGCCTAGATGATTGTTATTCATTTCATTCAACATTGTGT
>NW_027467677.1:27500-30000 GCF_046742065.1 Oratosquilla oratoria | reverse complement strand
GAAACCGGTCAGGAATAAACTCAGGAACTCGGAACTAGACCCGTGACTTCTTTTTCCACCTTCATCAACTTGTCACAATGTACCAACAGTATATATATATATATAAATATATATATATATATATATATATATATATATATATATATGTATATATATATATATATATATATATATGGATATTTTCCAATCACAACCACTACGGCCTACACATCACAACCACCACTAATACTTCCCAACCAGAACCACAACCTCCTACGCGTTGACCAACACCACCAGCAGCATTGGACCCTTGCGTTCACAAAACTTTCAGCAGCTCAACGAAAGGATTAGCCTGACGCAGATTGAACCAACAAAACCCAAGGTCGGGTGTCCTTGTCTGCGGCTCCGCAGGCCCGCAGGACTGCAGCCGCAACCAGATGTCACACGAGCGTTTGGCCGCAGACCGCAACCGCACCATGTTTGCACGCGTGCGTGTATGCATGCACGCGTGCATGTGTGTGTATGTGTGGAGGGGAAGGGCCAAGGTTATACATTGGTCCAGAATGCAATGAAAGATTGAATCCTCCTAGGTGATCACTCTTTATGGTATTTTCTATCTTATTTTATCTTATTTAATTTCGTTGCATTTTATCCTATTTATCTATTATATAATTAATTAGCTTATTTAATTATTAATTTATTTATTTATCTACTTATACATTTATCTAATAATGCATTTATGCATCTATGTATTTACTTATTCATCTAATCATCTAATTATCTATTTATTCATTAATTGATTGTTTATCTATTTATCTATCATTTACCCACTTATGTTTTTATTTATCTACTCATCTATTTTCATACTTCGACTTTCAGATTCACGTTTCACTCCAACGAGATTCGTGTTAACCATTGACAGGGAGTCTGACTCAGGACATAAAGAGGTCTCGATCGGTTGGGGTCCCACTTCAGCCCCGAGACCGTAAATAAACTGAATAAAACCGTTTGCCTTTGACCAGAGCATGGTCTGCGACATCCTCGATCAGACTGAAAGGATTAATATTGTAGAGGAACCTCCCCGGCAAGGACCGCTTTGCCTTAAAGGACATCATGAACAAGAACGTAGATCCCCACTGCAAGCACGTGGGGGCGGACCGCGGCCTGGACGGATAGCCTCGGATCTCAGGGATTTGGGCGTTACCGTCAACAAGGCAAGACCCTTCACGTGCAAGAAGGGCACAGGTTCCCGAAGCCCTCTGCATGGCGACGCCGCGTTCGCTAATGAGCTCGTGATGGTCTGATTCCATGTCGTGGTTTTAGACACTCCCGGACGTTTCAACGACGTCGCGACGTCGCGTTGGTGAGTGGTGCGGAGACGGCGGCCGCCGTGGTAGCCACTTCGGTGCTGGATTACGCCCCGCACCTCCCTGGACGGGGTCGGAACCTGTACGGAAAGGTGGACGAAGGTCGTGAAGGTCTCACGTTTGAAACCTTACAACATCAGATATATTTTTTTCAGCTTAGGGTCATGCCATTGTAGTAAAGGGCTTGCCGACTGGAGACTTTTCGGTCTAGGAAAAGGCTGGATCTTGATTAAAAACAGATGACTATATAGATGAATAGATGAATAAAGTAATGGATGGACAAATAAATGAACAAATATATTAATCATTATATAAGTGGAAAATTAACTGATGGACAAATAAATGATTATATAAATAGATGGATGAATGAATAGGGATGTATATATATATATACATATATATATATATATATATGCATATATATATATATATATATATATAAATATATATATATATATATATATGCATATATATATATAAACAAATAAACACAATGAATTTATTTGTAAATAGATATATCAATGAGTAAATGAACTAATTGATAGGTTAATGAAATAGATCTATCAGTTGAATAAAGTAATTTTGGCTTTTACTAGGCAATCTTATTCAGTTTAAAAGATGTAAAACAGTCGAAGGAGAGACATACAAGAATGAATAATTAGATAAATGAATAGACGAATAAACAATTAGAGATAAAGAAGTAGATAACTAAATAAGTAAGTCAGAGATGGGATATGTAAGAATGAGGAAGCAAATAAATAGATAAGTAGAAACAAGTAGATAAATTAATAAGTAAGTCAAAAGGTGGGATATATAAGCGGGTTTCATACAGTGTCACTGCTACAAAAGAAATCAGCGATGTACATGTTCGCATGATCAATTGCGTCAGCGAGACGACCCTATATAAGATTGGTTCACCTTTCCTCAAGCTGAGGAGGATGACTGGCCTACACAGGGATTATAGACTCACCAGGTCACTTCTTATCCTCACCCTCTTGGACTAAACGTCTACTCCTGCAAGGAACGCACAAAACGAAGAAAGGATGGATAGGGATGACAGTTGATAAGGGACATGGAGCTGCTTAATGTAGGCCTTATGATCTCTTGCAGTCTCCTCCATTCTTATGTTCTTATTGTACAGTGATGTCATAGAG
>NW_027467677.1:17500-20000 GCF_046742065.1 Oratosquilla oratoria | reverse complement strand
TATACATATATCATGTATATGTATATATATGCGTGTATATATATATATATATGTATATATATGTATACATATGAATATATATATATATACATATATGTATATATATATGTATATATATACATATATGTATATATATATATATATATATACATATATGTTGAGACATTCTGACAGGTTGACGTAAGCGGAGTACGAAACACAGGAGTCTGTCTTGAGTTTATTCCTGACTAGTTTCGCAGGTATGCTTTGTCAAAGCATACCTGCCAAATAGTCAGGAATTAACTCAAGACTAAGACTCCTGTGTTTCGTACTCCGCTTACGTCATACATTATAACATGTATATATATATATATAGTATATATATATTATATATTTTATATATGCAGGTTTATGTATTTGTATATATATATATTATATATGTGTGTGTGTGTGTCGTAAAAATGTACCGCACACTACACACATGTATATATATATATATATATATATGTGTATGTACTATATATACAGTATTTATATATATATATATATGTATGTATTTATATATATATATATATATATATATATATGTTATATATATGTATATATATGTATGCTCGTATATATGCGACATATGATACTTATATATATAGTATATATTAATATATATATATTAACAGGCATATTGCTATATACTATATATATTGTATATATATATATCTATCATACCATATATATGCATGTGTATGTATTTATATATATTTATTTATATACATAGACATGCATATATGTATATATATACTATTATATACATACATTTTCTTATATATTTATATACTGTTATATATATATATATATATATATATAGTATTGGTTTATATATTATATTATTATATATATTATAATATTATATTCACTTCATGTGGCTCTCGGGCCACTTGATGACCCATTACCACCATCGTCAATCCTCGCCACAGCACTCGATCTTGTGCTGTCTTCTGCCAGTCCTCCATATTCGGCGCCACCTCCAGGACATCTTTCTTAATGCTTTCTATCCATCGATACCGAGGTCTTCCAACGGGTCGGCGTCCTTGTAGAGTCCCGTTCATTGTTGTCTTTGGTAGTCTTTCTTCTGTCATTCAGTCGGAGTGTCCTGCCCATCTTTGGCGTCTAGCTTTTACGACGTCCTGTACATAAGAGCTGTTCCTGACCAATCTGACGAAGATCTTCAATTATTGCGCCTCACCCAGTGGCCTAGATCAGCGTTCAAATACTGGGCCAAAATAATTCTTTAGGATTACTATTTTCAAAGACAGAAATTCTGATTTGTCTTTTTTCACCTTCGTTAGGGGGCCCGCCATGTTTCTACAGCAAAGTGAAATTACTGGTCTTATAATTACGTTGTATATTCTCAGCTTTGTTCTGCAGGGACACTATTCTAACTTGTTAATATTTTTGTGATAGGGCAGAAAGGCACATTCTGCTACAATCTATTCGTTCAGAGAACTTCTCTATCGATTAGATTGTCACTGTTAATTATGAATCTTGGATTATTTTGTGTACCACTTTCTATTTTCAGATATCATATCATAAACATTTCCCATCTAATTTCTCTGTCGTCCGAGGATAATAACATGTGTGTTTGTCCTTTTTGCTCCTGGATTACATTCTATATTCCTATTACACTTCCCCCATCTCATGAAAGGATGTGTTAAGTTCTTCCAATTCAGCTTCTTACCTTGGATAGTTAGGACTTGCATAGTCTGTATATGCCCAGCAAGTTAATTTTGTTGTTTTTGGGTGTTGGCTCCCTGCCTCTACGTGTGTGGTGGGTTGTGGATTGGCCTTTTTGCAACACATGGTTAAATAGGATTGGGGACATCATGCAACCACTGTCTTAGCCCAGCTTCTCACGTCAAAATTTAATTGGTCACTTACCAGTGCCCACCTTTGACACTATCATTTGCTATTGTTTGAAGCATATCTTTATCAGATGCAATTAATTTTTCTAGGCATATTGTATTCTTGTAGTATCGCCCACATAGATGGTCTATGGATGCTTCCCATATTCTCTGGCGGTAGTCTATGAAGAAACTGATGCAGGTCTTCATCATATTTCTTTGTACTTTTCGAGTTATTATATGCAGGGGAAAAACTCTGGACCTTTGTGATTGTTTCTACCTCCTCCGAAGCGCTGCCTTTTTTGTTCTCCAAAGACTGTTTTCTCTTAAGGAGATGTTGTCTGATGAGTAATAATCTCTGGTAACATGAGCTCTCCAAACATTTTCAATCTTCCTTAAATTTTTGGTTACATTGTGTGACTATCCTGGTATTATTAACAATAGTCTACTCTCTCTAGGGCCTCGGGCTGGTGGTACGTCAACACAATGTTGCAAAAACTGAGAAAATTGATAATGTTGGAAGCCGTATAATTAATGGAAACGAGGCCCCAAGTCATCAATATACAATCTAACTATAAATGCAGCCATCCCCCTGTACATATTCATCCACCACCTCCTCCTTC
>NW_027467677.1:0-15000 GCF_046742065.1 Oratosquilla oratoria | reverse complement strand
GAGAGGTGATGGAAGGGAGGGGGCGAAGGGGGGGAGAGGGGGGAGGGGGGGGAAGGGTCGCACGGCGGGGCTGTGGTGGAAAGAGGGGGTTGGGAAGGCAGGGGAATGGTCGGGTGGGAGCGACTGGGGCCGAGGAAGGGGAAGGACGGGCGGCGTCTCGCGGCGGACGAAGGTTCGAGTCGTAGGGAAGTGATATATCGCTGTGGAGGGGAGAGGAGAGGGAGCGGGGGTTGAGGGGGCGGGGGTGTTCGGGACGGAGGGGGGGGAGGTGGCGTAGAAGGGGGGAAGGAGACTGCATAGACGACCATAAGGGGCCTACACTAGGAAGCTCCATATCCATCACCACTTGTCATCCCCATCCATAAAGTTGTCTAACCGTTTCTTAAAACAACTGATAGTTTCAAGCGCTCACTACATGGTTACTAAGTTTATTCCATTCGAGACCACCCTATTAGTACCACCAATTCTTGTCTATTTCCTTCTTAAATCTTAAATTTGTCCAGTTTAAATCCATTACTGCGAGTCCTGCCCTGTTGTTTTAGTTATGATGAACTTGTTTGCGTCACAAGATATGCCCTGCAGGAAGGGGGAATGTGACTCGCTGTATTCTATACAGCATTCTGCCCTTGGTCTTGTGGAGAGGATTTGGTCCTGCATGGCCTAATCGAGTCGTTGGCGCTCGTTTGACGAATGATCAGTCCCAGAGAAGAGTTCTCTATGTCTTGACTGAAGAATTCGACTTTACAGAATACGAGGTCCTTCCTCTTGAATTTTAGGGCTTTCAGAACTTTCAAACTCAACGCCGTTGCACTCTAATTTTAAGTTGGCAGTGTAGTTCAAAGCTTGAAGGTCTAGAGTATTAAACTACTCCTGGAAGCTTAAAAACTTCGTTTTCTGAACACCATTTTTGGCCTTGTTGTTAAAAGGCAGCCCATAACACTACAAACTGCTGAATCCCAAAAATGTAGGGGTTGCCACTGCTAACCCTATCTTTGTAAATGTATCAATAAATATTTTCGCTAGATGTTTTTAATAATCTTCTTTATTAGTGTTTTATTTTTTAAACTACTTCCACTCCCCTTTTTTTTTCATGTTTTTTATTTTTTATTCTAAGAAGTGATTTATCCACAAGTTTGGAAAAACTGATCTAACCGGTTATTTGTCATGGTCACCCCCTACTCGATGCTTGAACCACAAAAATACTGAGAAAACGAAACATTTTGGTGGTGACCATTCTTTGTAGTCGTTTTAAATACATCGGTGTAAACTGTAGACAGACGATTCGTGAGCCTAACGATAGAATTCAGCACATTTGATGAAACTTAATTAAGTATTGAGAAAAGGTAACGTACAATAATTTGGTAACTTGTATTTGGCAGGCTGAAAGTTTTATTTTATCATTTTGTAAAAGGGAGAATGAAAAATCATCTTCACAATATATACATGTATCCCCACATTTCTTACATACTCGTACCATATACATTCCATACGGCTTTTTCCCATTTACATGGGGAGGTAGTAAAAAACACGAGAGACATGTTCTTAAAATTAATCCCTTACTGTCTTCTCTGTCATAAATATGGATTTCTCCTTGTTATTTTTATGTTATTTTATACTATTCATGAATGTAAACTTCCCTTTAACAAGACTAGGTATTGATAAAGCTGATACAGCTAAGTTAACACCTATTTAGAGAATACTGAGATGCGAGGAGACTTGGGAGTACTAGTGAGTCCTGACACTCAAAGGGTAGTTACCAAGTGTAGGCAGTAATTTCTGCATTTGTTATTTTGTTATTTTTTTTTGTATCTATTTTCATCGAGGACCAATTGTAAAACAAATATCTTTACCTCGCAAAAGTATTATGTGAGGGACCTTTTGACGAAAATATGTCGTCGTCTGTTAATTTGCATGTTAAAACACAGCATACCTGGGCATCTTTTGGCATATTTGTTCCGATGACGTCATGAGTTATGTATCAACCTGTGTATCCGGTAGCGAAACAGACGATATTTCAGCGATTTTGAGATGATTTTCCATCCTCTTTTGAGAGTAGTCTCCACTCCTTAAATATCTTTGTCAGCATGCAAGATGTGTGGATACTCGGCATAGTTGAACCGGGATTATCTCTGAAGAAATTTTCATAGTCGGTGCATCATTGGTATTTCTCCTTGTGTGCATGTTGGTTCTGCAATGCTTTGTTTGGGGTCTCAAAAAAAGTAGTATACATAATGCATGATCAATATTTATTTGCTAGTGTACCTTTTTACAAACTATAAGAAAATCGCAATCTTCGCACTACAAGTATCACTAAGAACCCTACCAATTTACGTCCCAGCAAATGACAAGTGTTTTTTGCATTGTTTCCTGTGGATAAGAGTGAACAGGATCATAAAAACTGAATTTAAGTTCCAGTAGAGGCCTAATAAAAAAATTAGGTGTTTCATATATTGTTTTGTCAGTATTGTTTCTTTGAATTCGGAAAAAAAAATCTCCTGGATAAAGAATATAATGTAAAACTGTTTGTGTCTGCCTGTGCGAGAATATGTTTTTATGTAACTCGAATTACCAGTGATGTCGATGATGTCAATGACTTCATCAATACGTCGTCTCAGTTATTTCTCCTGGTCTTATTTTTCTAAGCTTATCTGTTGGAAATTTATAAGAATACATCTTATTTCATTTGTTTTATATATGTTTTGAAAAAGGCCATGGGCATATTACTCAATTTAGCTCCTTGTGTTTGTCTGTATGTTGCTGGGTGGTTATCGTAAGCTTTATTCTCCTGCACATTTCTCTTTGAGTTCTATATGTTACATATTTATCATTCTCCGTCTCTTATCCTTTTCTTTTCTTCCCAATCGTGTGTTTTCATCTGTTGTTCTTCCTGCATTTTCAAATGGCAATAAATAAAAAACGAAAAAAGGTTTTTGTGTAATCTATTTAGCTATTATTGACTCGCGAAGCACTAAAAAACTTTTTCCGGTATTTCTTTATTCCAAAGTGGATACATTGAATCTAGGAATATTAGTATCTCGTGCATTAGCAACATGAATAAAGCTATCAGACGCATTAGATTTCATCACTAGGACGGTGACAAATAATAGTGTAGAAATAATTTATCAAACTCTGTCTTGCGTAGATTAGACCGATCCCTTGTTATATGATTACGGTTTGGGTGTTCGTCCTATTGAATGTATATTAATTCACTAGAATCAGTACAGAGGAGAATGGCAGGTTTAGGCACCTTAATTTACACTCTGGAAAGATTTTAGCGTACGGTGTGATCTAATAGAGGCATTCCTCAAATGGGTCAAAGGACTTTTAACAAGGGTGATTCATACAAAAGTCATCATACTATGGTTTAAGAGGAAAATAGGCAAGAAATGATTTTTCGCATAGAGTGGGATTAACGAATATGGGATAGAATTACTATTCATGTAGTGCGCGCTGTAAGTATCGGTGTGCTTTAAGAGAAGGTTAGATGACTTTTATGGGATGGGGATGATAGGCGGTAATGGGCATGGAACTGAACCTGTGTAGGCTTTATGGTTCTATTGCAATCTCCTTCATTCTTATGTTCTTATAAAATAAAGTTTAATAATCTAATTATTAACTCAGATTCAAATTATGTTTGTGAGGTAAGATTCTTCTATGAACTTAGTCATTCTTGACAATTCGTGGATCATCTCTAGGCAAATGGTCATTAACATGGGTTCAATCGAACCCCAGAGGCCAGGGGTTCAGTGAGTCAGTCGCAGGTGTTCGACTGGAAGTCACACAGACAAGACACTCACTCATTGACACACGAAGTCCTACACATACATAATACGAAGAAAAGGGAAAACAAATTGGTGAGAAAATTTTATTGAGAGTGGCTCCTTGCCCAGATGAAGGCCACGCACTTTCTGAACTTCTTTGAAAGGACCTCAAACACACACACACCACACACACACACACATACTCACACACACACACCCACACACACACACACACACGCACACACACACACAAACACACACACACACACACACACACACACACACAAACCACACAACACTCACACACTCACACACACACACTCAAACACACTCACAAACACTCTCACACACACATACGCACAGCATAGACCTCCAGATTATCAAAATCCCAAAAGCGCATGTGACTTCTCCTAATGGATTTCCTGTGGGGTATGAAAGCAGCCAATCAGGAGAAGACCGCTTTACAGGGCACCATCCAAGCAAACAGAAACAAAATAATAGCTATAAAAGAAACACACATACACCCACATTAATCATAGGCCTGAGATATGGTCTCCAGAAAAGGACCGCGAAAAGTTGCAACCACATAAGGACAGCTACTCAGGCAAACGAACAGTCCAACACACGTAAACTATCATGTGAAATGTAGAAGTTCTCAACAAAAAGATAAACAGTGCAGAAACAGCAATATTATCTAATCTCCGTTTGTCAACAAGAAAAATATTCTTCCTGGATACATTAATATATATATATATATATATATATATATATATACTTATGGTGTAGCCAGGTCAGGTATTATTCTCTTGTAAAACATACGAGGTTGAAGGCTAAAGAGGATTCACTGTTGATTTATTTAGATGTACATGTAGCTTTCGATACAACGTACAATCTTTTTGTCATTTCAAATTTGACGTATCTTAGTAGCTGTCACTATTGATGGCCGACGTGTTCGGAAACTTCCTGGTTCCATCTTGCTGGGCGATCTGGAATTTCTGGAATTCAAGAAAAGACCACCTCGCTTGCGTGGGTTGGGGTTTTGTGGGTGGGGAAGAACGTGTGTTTATATAATGAAAAGATAGTATTGTATAAAAGAGGGCTATTGCCACCGGGCGTATCGCGAGAAAATTAGGGGCTAGATTGTTGTCATGGCATAGGAGGACTTGACCAGGAGCTTGGAGGGAAGCGCCTGACGCCGGAGGTTATGTGGTTGGGATTACCATCCGGGGTTACCTGCGGGGTTAGGGATCACACGAACGAAAGTTTAGAAAATGGTTGCGAGGCGTAGTAGTAGAGAAAGGGGGAAAAAAACGAAAAAAATCTTTAGTGGGAGGTAAACTGAACTGAGAAGATGTAGAATAAGAGAAAGTGAGAAAGGAAGCGAATTTTAGTCGAAGAAAAAGGAATGTGTATAGTGTTTGTGCGTGGGATGCGGCTATTGTTCGTTGAGAGGTGTATGTGTGTAATTTACGGTAAGTGAGTAGATTGGCAACTTCCCGCTGTTTAGAGGGCGTTCCTGATTAGCCCCAGGTAAGGCATGAGGATTCCTGTTTTTCCCCAGGTCTGGTTTGAGTAACGATATTATTATTATTATTTATTTATCATTATTATTCCCATTACCATTATTATTATTGTGGTTATCACCAGTTCAAGATGGGTGAAGGGGTGATGTTTCTTGTTGGTGCGGTTATACACGGGTTTTTTTTATCGTGTACGCACCGCACGTGGGACGGGCGCATGCTGACAGATTAGTCTGTACGGTGTGGTCTAGGTGTAATATGTTGTATCAGATGGTTGAGTTTGGGCGTGCATTTTTTCTAGGTGTCTTGAGTGAAGTTTGTGTTTGTGTTGGTTGAGTGGACGGATGTTGGAAATTTGGTGTAGAGACTCAGTGGTTCTGTAGTCGCTCCATCGCGAGCCCGTGATGAACTGGACTGCGGCATTCTGAACCTTCTGATGCTAGTAGTTATTGGGGGCACATGTCAAGCTGGCTTAGTCCCGGGGACTCGGCACAGAATCCGGTCTGACGAGGGCTAGGTACAATCGACGTTTGGTTCTCAGTGTTGCAGTTTTGAAGCGTCTGAGTTCTACCCAGCACAAGCCCTAGCCTTTCGCTCCCTGCTTGCGGAAGTGTGGGGTCCAGGTAAGGCCACTATCAAGAGTGCTACCCAGCACACGGGTTTGGTCCTTCTCTGGGATGTTTGTGTTGTTTATTTTTAAGAGGAGTGTATGTGATTTTGGTTTTTGTTGGTTCGTTTGCAAGAGGAAAGTGTACAGCATTGCATTTCGGAACGCGTTGGTCTTAATGCGCCACTGTTGCTCCCACGCGTGTGCCCCGTCTAGGATGTTTTTGCATTACGCTGTAACGCTCCCTGCAGCGTTTTGTGTCTGCTTATGTGGTTAGTGTCGTCCGCATAGCGAGAGAGTTTAGAGCTTGTGGTGCGAGGGATTAGCCGGCTCTGGCGGCTCATTCGTATATTGATTGTACAGATTGGGGGCAAGTACTGAACCATGCGGCAATCCAGCCTTCGGCACAAAAGGTAGGGACAGACATCCCCGCCACTATATTATAAATGACCTGTCGTCAAGGTAGTTGCAGAGCAACCTTGTGAACGGGCAGAGGCAAAGTCGAATTTGTGGTACAATTTGTACTTCAGGCTCCTTCGTGCTGACAGTATCGAATGCCTTCTCCACATACCTGGACAAACCAATGAATGGCCTTACCAGGGCGACCGTCTCTGGCGGTCTTTGAACCATTTGAGTGTGATTATGGATATTACGTCTTCTGCACCGCGCCCCGCCGGAAAGAAACCAAACTGGCAGTCCCTCAGCACATTCTCCGTCTCTAGGTACACGGTCAGGCGGCGGCTTAAGACGTGCTCGAACACCTTTCCAAAGTAACTCCAGAAGGGAGATTGGGCGATATGAAAGGGGGGGCGGAGGCGGGTTTTGGGGGTGAGGAGATGAGGATGGTATGGGAGGCCATGAATAGTTGTGGGACGTACCCAGAGGCTAGGTGAGCTGTGCGATGTATTTAGTGTCGTCATGTGTGAGATTATGTTGGCTGCGCATACGTTTGAGTAAGTTGATGCATCCGATGCCTGAAGGGCCAGGGGATTTTAGTTTTAGTGCCGAGATGAACCCGCCTTTCTACCTCTCTCCAAGATACTATGGGGCAGGATAAGGGGATCAGTCTTCATCTGACTGAGAGAGATCCACGCAGGTCTCGTCGGGGAATGAGGTCACTACAGCTGTGCATAAATTGAGTTAACACTGTGCAAGGTGCTAAAGCAATGTGGGTCCTTGCAACAGGTTGGGGCGTAAAGACCTGCACTCCATGCGGGGACGCCAGTAGTGTCAGCTTCGGTGTTGGGGGGAGTGTGCGCCGAGTGGTGTGAGATGGTTGATGGACCTTGGCGTGGTGGCACTGGAGCACTCCTGTCCAGCTCGAGTGTGAGGGGAGCTCCCGAACTTGGAAGGGTCCTTCTCACAGGCGCCGGAGAGCGAGGCCATCAGTTGCTCCTCTTCTCGATATGAATCGATGTAGAGGGACTTCATCTGGCTTTACTCTGTAGCCAGTGGCATGTCTCGTAGGATGGCTAAACGCGGGCCTCTAGGGGTGCTTGTAATAGAATCTGGTAGTTCTGTTGTGTGTGGTTGCCTGCGTGTCGGATGGGTGTCGTGTATGGGTGTGGGTGGGAGGGGTGGGGTAGGCATAATGGGGGTGGGTATGCACGTGGGCAGGGTCTTCCGGGGGGGGGGGTGGACATGGGGGGGCGGGGGGGGGGAGGTAAGATCGGTGTGTGGAGGTGTGATGGTGTGTAAGTGTGGAGTGTGATATGTATGTATGTGTTACTTGGAGGGGGAAAAAGAGGTTCTATGGGGGTGGGAGGGTGAACAAATTTTTATGGTGTTTTTGGCAATGAGTTTTGGATGGTGGGAACACTTCCAAAAATGGAAATGAAAGTTTGTATAGACATATAAAAGAATAAACGAGAAAGAGGATAGTCTCGTCGAGGTGGGATAACAGACGTGGTGTTGTGGGGGTGGTTGTAATTGTTATGGTGGTGGTGCAATGGGGTGGTTTGGTTGTCTGTATGGTATGTATGTGTAATTCACTCGGAGGGGGGGCGTAGACAAGGAGCGGGGAGTGGTATGCTTACGGGGTGGGTGGGGGGTGATGAGTGAAATTTCTTTTTTAGTTGGTTTTTTTTTTTGAGTGGTTTGATGGAAATAAAACAGCATAAAAAAACAAAAACAAAGAAACAAGGGCTACAGAGGGTCTATTACATGCACCAATGAGGCTATACTCCCAAACTACTCCCATCATTTGGAACCTCTACTCTTCTTCTCGAACCCCCCCACCCCCAACCCCCACACACCCCCCCCCCCCCCACCCCCCCCCCCCCCCCCCCCCCCCCCCCCCCCCCCCCCCCCCCCCCCCCCCCCCCCCCCCCCCACGTCCCCCACCACAACCCCGCTCTCACCCACTCCCCCTCCACCCCCCCCGCCCCACCCCCCCCCCACCCTCCCATGCCCCCCCCAGCCCCGCCCCCCCAACACCTCACCCCTTCCAACGTCCACCCCCTCCCCCACCCCCCCTCGAACCACCCCTCCCAATAGATGCCCCCATGAACCACCCCATTCCATTCAATATTTACACTCTACCCTACCCTCCACCCTCCCTCTTGTATCTTTGCACCTCCTGGATGTGACGGGTCATCCCTGCACATGTCTCAATGACCGGGGTCAGAGGCAGCTGGTGTGTCGGGTCCTGTCGCAAGGGCACAGCACTTACACAGCAAAGCAACTTCATTAATTCAGTGACCCCCCCTCTAGTCCCCCCTCTTGCACAATAGAGGACGAAGTGGGGTGTAATCATTCAGGCTGAGTCAAATTTTGCTCACACATACCATCTAACCCCCCATCCTCCCCCACCCATTTATCACCTAATGCATCACCAACAATCATCCATATTCAACCTTTCTCCATTCATTCACCCCTGTCTTCTGTCCTCTCCCGTCCTTCCTCAAACAGACATTCCTCTTCTCCCCAAAGACCCCTTCACACCCATCCATCAATCTCATCCTAGGACGTCCCCTCATGTTCACTTCCCTCCACATCTGCCTTCCATACCTCTTTTTACTAGTCTTTCTTTCACTCATTCTTTACCATGTGTCCAGCATCCTAATACTCTTTCATCAATCCCTATCTCCCTCTACCTTTCCACCCCTGTTCTCCTCCTCACCTCCTCATTTCTCACTCTATCTAGCCTGGTAACACCCATCATACTTCTCAGGGACACCTCATCTCAATCAAATTCAAACTCCTTCTCTCTTCCTCTCTGTATGTTCCATGTTTCTGCCCCATACAGTGCTCTTGGCACAATCACTCCTTCTATACAGTCTCCTCTTAGCATCCATTCACAAATTTCTATTCCTCATTACACTTTTTAATCCACCAAGGCAATTTACTCGCTTCTCTCCTCTACATTCTACCTCTCACCTCCACTCCACCTTTTCCTGCCACATTTGCACCCAAGTTTCTAAAACTATCCACTTCCTCACAAGTCGCTCTCCCTTAATGCTCGCTTCCTGTCTGCTGCCAATTTCACCCCTTTGTACATCTCATTCACCTTACTTTTAACCCCACGTTTATCTTTCAGCTTTCTTCTATCACTCACTCTACCATTACTCTGTCACCAACTTCCTTAATTCCCTCGTCCGATCCTGCCAAATAATGCAGCGTCGTCGGCAAAAATCAGCTGGCTCACCTCCCACTTTTCTACACTTTCTTTAATCATCTCCAATCCCTGACCAATTACCCTTCCCATTTACCTCCTGCATGGGTCGTGGGTCGGGGATTGGATATGGTTTAAAGGAAATTGGAGAAAAGTGGGAGATAAGCCAGTTGTTGTTTGCTGCAAACACTGCACTTGTGGCAGGGTCAGAGGGGAGATTAAGGAAGTTAGTGACAGAAGTTTGGGAAGGTATGTGGAAGAAGGAAAGTTGAAGATATATATGGGTAAACGTAAGGTGATGAGGATGTTCATGGGGAGGAATGTGGCAGGGTGCCTGGAAGTGAGTATTATGAGATGAGAGACTGGAGGTAGTTGATAGTGTTTAGATACTTGAGTGTGAATGTGGCGGGGTAAGGGAGGAGTGGGGGGTGGAGGTAGACTGTAGATTAATGAGAAGCATGTAAGTGACTTGGTGGATTAAAAAAGTGCAATGAGAAATAGACAATTTGGGAATGGATGCTATGAGGAGATTTGTTATGAAAAGAGTGGTTGTACAGACAGCACTGTACAGGACAGATACATGGAGCATAAGAGTGGAAGAGAGGAGTGTGATTGTGTTTGAGATGAAAATGTCTGGGAAGTATGATAAGGGTTACTAGGCTCGGATAATGTGAGAATGAGGAAGTTGAGGCGGAGAACAGGGGGTGGAAAGGAAGTTGGGAGATAGGGTTGGGATAAGAGTATTAGGATGGTTTGGACACATGGAGAAAGAATGAGTCAAGGAAAAGTTTATGAAAGAGGTGTGGAAGGTAGACGTGGAAGGAGGGTGAACATGGGGGGCGGGGGGTGTCCTAGGATGAAAAAAATGAAAATGGATGGAGTAAAAGGGGTATTGGGAAAAAACGGGAAATATCTGTGGAGGGAAGGACGGTTAAGGTACAAGAAGATTGGGTGTGAATGAAGATTGGCTGTGTATGGATGATGCTGTGTTGCATGAGGGAGAGTATGTACCAGAAGTCCTCTCCTTTTCTGCATGAGGGTAAAGACGAGGGGGGTCGCTGATTGAATGCGGCCTTGCTGTGTCTTGTGATTGATGCGGCTAGGACCCAGGGTAGTGGTACATGATGCAGGGATGACCCATCATCCAGGAGGTACCTAAGAGAAGAGGGAAGGAAGATGGGTAGTGTGGAGGAAAGTGGCTGTATGTAGGGGCTGGAATGGGTTGGAGTGGTTTCTATGCCTTGTCTTTTGGCTACCTCCTATGTAAGGGGGAAAAAAAAGCCTTTGGTTTATATGTATGTATGTACAAAGGAAATAAAGTAAGTTAGTTCTGAAACAGGACCTAGTAGTAGTTATCACCAAAGACATGTCCCACAGACAAATGTATAACAAAAAGTCTGAAGAAAACCTACAATTTACTAAGATAAATAAAGGTGGCTCTTAATTACTTGGGAATGAAGTAATGTAAAAAAAAATACTAGTCACCCTAATATGGCCAAGATTGGAGTAAGCTGGGACACTATGGACACCCAGTATAAAAAAGAATTATAAAGAATAAATAGAAAGAATCCAAAGGATCAACAACTATGATGACACAAACTCTTTCAAAATTGACATTCACACATTGTCTAATCTGGAACTACCAACTTTTGGAACAAAGAAGAGAAAGAGGAGATCTAATGGGCCATTTATAGAATCATGAAAGGCATGGAAGTCCTTGACAGAAGAAGACTTATTAAAGTGGGATTGAAGAAAAAAAAACAAGGGGTCATTGAAAGAAACTCAACAAGGATAGTTTACAGAAGAGAATCTGTGGGGGGGTAAAAAAAAAAAAAAAAAAAAAAAAAAAAATCCACAGAGTGGTAGATGTCTGGAACAATGAAACAATAGTGAAATCCAAAAACACCATACATGAATTTATACCCTTCTTCACGCCAGGGGACATCGCATGTCTGGCAGCATTAGCTGCCCGACGTGCGATGTGTGCGTCATAATAATTGCATTATAAAAAATAAAGTCAATGTTCAATCGTTCGTTCTCTTTCACCTGTGAATTTTGGATAACCATAGAAAATATGATGAAGCCCAGTTTAGAGAAGTTTTCCGAATGGAGGCGTACGTAGGTACGACTACAATTAAATTTAATCAAGATGACGATTGTCGGCATCATCGCGTACCCACTTGCTCCTCATGGGCACCACCCCCCGGGGTGGCCTTTTTTTTTTTTAAATACTGCGCGTAGGCGTCACCAGTATGGAAGTGGTTTATGAAACAAACTAGATGTTCCTAGATACAAAGATGGGTCATCTGCGAGCATAGCTCCCTTTCCTGTATAATACATACTATGTACATGCACCCTTCCTTTGTTATAGCATACCTGCAAAACTATGTCAAGAATAAAACTAAGACTAAGACTCCTGGTTCCTACTCCCTCTTACATGTTAGTATATATTTATATATATATATATATATATATATATTATATACTATATATATATTTATATTGTATATGTATATTTATGTATATGTATATATGTTATATATATGTTTATTTGATTTTTATATGTATATATATGATATATTTATATGTATATATATATATATTTGTTATATGTAGTATATATACTATGATGTATATGTTATATATGTATATGTATATTGATTTAATATATATATATATATATATTATGATATATATATATATATTATATATATATACAGAGAGGAAAGAGAGAGAGAGAGAGAGAGAGAGGGGGGGGGAGAAAGAGAAGGATGGTGGTAGGAAAGGAGGGGCATGGATGGACAGTCTATCCCAAAAACAAAGATGGAGAATTATATACTTACCAGTATGGGTCATCCTGTGTCAGTATGTGAAGGATATCTCCTTTCGTTGAATGGAAGACCTGCCTCTTTGCATGGGATGTGTTTGTCTTGTTTGGGATCTTTAATCAAAGTGAGCCCGCACTCTGCACCTTGCTCTCCCGACAGTGACGCTGACTTCCGGCAGGAAGCAGCTTGAAGGTTAATGGTGCCTTGTGCTTGTGTCTGTATCCAAAAATGGTTGGCAATTAGTAGTTAGTTGCAAAATATTTAGGAGGAATTCTTTGAAAAAAATAAACTTTCCTTTCTTGAAAAAAACAACCTCTAGGTTTATAGTTGATGTCATATTGGCTTTGCTGAATAAATTCAATGTATACAAAATCAACATTAATAATTTTTGTTCCCTTGAGATTCAAGGAAAAGAAACCTGCAGCCCCTTAATTGGCTAGCGAGTGGGTCTTGGGACCTACAACAGATCTTCGCTGGAAAGAAACTCTGGATTAATGTTTGTGTTGCACTAGTGTGGGACTGTATTTATGCCACCAAATGAATGGAGGAGGGATCGCGTAGTGAGCAGTTGACAGAGGTCATCTCTCCTTATAAGAAGAGGGTATAAGAAAATATGGCTGAAGCTGAACAGAGATCTTGGGTGTAGTCTGGAGACAGTGTCAATAACACCTCCTGTTGGAGGAGAGTGTGGACTGACTGTTTTTCATAATTGGTTAGCTGGAAGATAACTCTCTTTGTCATCCATCTTGCAAGTATCTATCATTTGTCCAAATGTAATTGAGTGACCCAAATGTACTGCATCGAGAGAAAGGGGAGTGTGGTTGTTTTGTGTACCTTAATCACAAGTCAATACACATACATACAATACATTATACCAAAGGCTTTTTCCCCCTTACACGAAAAACAAAAAAAAAAAAAAAAAAAAAAAAAAAAAAAAAAAAATTCCATGTTCCCTACAGATTACAAACCCCTACACCCTCCAATCTTGGCAAACCTACTGCATGTCGGGTCATCCCTGCATCCTGTTCCACTGC
The DNA here is from genome assembly GCF_046742065.1 of Oratosquilla oratoria. Taxonomy (NCBI): domain Eukaryota; kingdom Metazoa; phylum Arthropoda; class Malacostraca; order Stomatopoda; family Squillidae; genus Oratosquilla; species Oratosquilla oratoria. Next base: position 1,637 of record NW_027467677.1, on the reverse strand, counting down.
CCTGGGTCAGAAGACAGTGTCACAAGACACAGCACATCCCATAGCAAGGCTGCTTAATAAATTCTGCAATCCAACCCTCTCTGTCCCCTCATGCAGGAAAAGGAGAAGATGGGGAGAAATCCCTTTTGGGATGCATAAAATTTTTTCTCATATACAATTTCCTCACCCCACAAGTTCTACATCTCTCATAAAAATCTCTTGACTGTTCTTAAACAGCTTTCCTCCTATCCCATATATCTGCAGTACCTCCCACAGTGCCTTCCTGTCTACCCTGTCATGTAAGGCCGTTTTCCAGATCCAATAAAAGCACCAAAAACATTCTTAGCTTTTCCTATTGCTTTCTCACTTATCTGTCTTACCACACAAAGCTGATCTACACAATCCCTACCGGTCCTACAACCACTTTGTTCCTCACCGTTTACTTCCTCTGTTTCCTCTCCTAATCATCTCCAATCAAGACCCTCCCATAAGCCTTCCCAACTAAACTCAACAAGCTGTTGTTACCCTCTGAAACTACTACACATCACACTATGTCCCCCTTCCCTTGCTAAAGCAGAAATATACAGGCACTCCTCCCTCCAGTCATCCGGCACTCTACACTTCTCTTTTATAAACCATTAAATAACCTCACCAGAGAGTTCCACCATAATTGCTACCTACTTTCTTAAGACCATTCTGCATGGCATCCATCCAACCCATGGTGCCTTACAGTGCTCCCCATCTTATTCTTAACAGCTGCTTTTACTTCATTTTTTCCTATTTCTCCTCCATTTTCCTCACTCATACATTCATTTTCTTAGCACTTCCCACTACAGCTACCTTTCCCTCCATATCCACTCCTTAACATTTAGCCACTCTCTAAAATACATCTACACTCCTTCCTCTCACTGTCTTATCTTCCATTATCATCTCTCCATCTGCACCTTTTATTATTTTTCTCTACTTGATTCGCCTCCTCTTCCTCTTGTAATTTCTTTCCATAACATCTTTTTATTATTTTCATAATTTCTGTCATTACCTCTTACCCCATTTCACATATCTCGCTCTCCTCTTTGCATTCATTTATCTTACGCTTTAACTTCCCTTATCTTTACTTTGTACCTCTCATACGATTTCCCTCGTCCTAATTTGTAAGCCAATCTATGGAATACCTGTGTCTTCTCTTCTACACCATTTTTGCTTCCTCATCGAACCCACTCACTACCACTTCCTTCTTTTCTTTTTCCTCCCGACATCCTTGCTTCCACACACCATCATTTGCACTCCTTATGACTCCCTCCTTGAAACCTTCCCCATTCCTCCTCCACTCCTAGTTCTACTCCTTTCCTTGGCTCCCTCCCACTCCTCTCTCAGCTTCTTTTATACTTCATTTCTCCTTTTCTTTCTTATTTAGAAAGTTCACTCTAAGTACCTCCCTACCTTCTGCCCTTTTCCTTATTTCTCCACCTATACTACCACTATAAATTTACCTTCCACCAGAAGATTATCTGATATTCCCACACTATATCCCCCTTAGAACATGTACATCCTTAACTCTTCCTTACCCATACTCCTGGTCACCACTATATAGTCCCATTTAATGCTCTATCTGCCAACCCTTCCATAACTCCACCCCTCTCCCTTGTGTACTTATGCTT
>NW_027467676.1:82500-97545 GCF_046742065.1 Oratosquilla oratoria | reverse complement strand
ACCTTGTGTATACCAGTGTATACCGTTATGGTATAACCGTTTAAAATATGCTTACGTAGGGAAGTCTTAATGTGGCGAGATAGACTCCAAAGCGGGAGCTTTCTATTTATTTTAAAGAACACATTTGAGATTTAAACTACAAATCAGATGCCCCTTGGGCTAAATACAATAAGTGCCAGGCCTTGACCTAGGGCACGATAGCTCTGACCTCCGGCCGGTAGGTTCGTGACCTACCCAGCCTCTGGCAGTAGGTTCTTCACCTACTCCAGCTCTGCCAACATTACATGGGTGTCATAGAATATATAGGGTTAGAAGGGTTTGCTGTAAGCAAGGGCGTTAGTCTCGTTAATCTATGGATTGGGGACGGTTTAGATATATAAGGGTTAGTTGTATAATTGGTGGATATTGTTAGGTATATTATATCTATGTTAGTTTATGCGTAATACACTAGGGCAGTTATAATAAAAGGATTTATGATACGTGTCTGGTGACACTAGGTATCTATACTTGTTTGTCTTCAAATTGTGCTGTGTTAGGGGTGCATGTCGTGGGAAGTGCAAGGTAAGCAAGAGGAAGTCTCGCTCTGTTGCAAGCATGTGGATCACGTGCGTGGTGGGTGATGATTAATAATGAAGGATACATTGCCTCCCTGACCTTTTTGAGGTACGTCCTCGTACCTTGGGTTAAGGTCGTGACAGTGGGGATGGCATACATAATTGAATATAGATATGATAATTTGTAAGTTTGCTGGTGGGTGATATTGATCAACAAAATATGTTTGAATGAGTAAAAAAGGTGGGATTTTTTATGTATATTATCATATCTTTTTTTTTTTTTTTTTTTTTCAGTAAGCTATGTACAAAACATTTTACACTTGTATAATCTCTTTTCAATGAGGACAAATTTCACTGTTCACCATACACTTGTTTCTCTGTTCAATGAGAATTTATTTTATAATCTCTTTTCTATGAGATAGTACTATTTCACTACAGTCATAGCTTACTGAAGACATGACATCCTAAGTGGTTAGTGTGTTTTGTAATTAATATGTTAGATTGTGTAGAGCTAAAAATACATATATAATCATTTAATAGACATATAAACTTATACAAGTTTGTTATTTATGAGAATGGTTATTGGCTAAGATTGTGTAGAGCTAAAAATACATATATAATCATTTAATAGACATATAAACTTATACAAGTTTGTTATTTAAGGCAGTTAATTTATTTTATTTTATTTATCTATTAATATATTTTTATTTATTCATCTTGTTTGAGTGGGTGGGGTTTTTGAGTGTATTATTCCGGGGCTTCACGGTCGGAAGGAAGTAGAGAAGTACTTTTATAGTTATTTAAAATAAAAATTTTTTTTATAAGGAAATGATCGTGAGGACCTATCCCATCGAATCGCATGACGTCCTGCGTCCGATGGTGAATAATTTACGTGTTGGATATGTTCATCTTGGGAATTGTCGTTGTATATTGATTTATCTTAATTTACTATGTTTCGGGTGACTGCCTGGGAGATTTCTTCGCAGTGACATTTTGATATTCTAATTCTACGTTAAAATTGAAAAAGTATTTGTAAGTTAAAATTACATAGTGGATGTTTTGATTATTAGGTTTTGTCTATCGTGGTCTTTGAATTTCTATAGTGTAACTAATAGATAGTTCTACGTGGGCTAATTTACATTTATGGGAATATACAAAAAGAATACAAAATAATATATAAGTACTTATGTACGAGTACTGTGGGTCTTGAAGTCCGGGAGGCACTGGGTAGGTGCCATGAGCGGATGTGAACTGTCGTGGTCCAAGTTGTAATGTCAGCAATTCTCGGTGCGCCAAGGGTGGCGGTGTGTGGTTGGGGTGGGTAAGCGAGAATGCTGACCCGATGCGAAGAGCAGGTATATATATATATATGTGTGTGTGTGTGTGTGTGTGTGTGTATATATATATATATATATATATTATATATATATATATATATATATATATATATATATATATATGTGTGTGTGTATGCAGGTATGTTCGGCGGGTCCGGGCCTAACTGTTGTGAAGCTGTGGTCTGGGTGGATGGGGTGGGGGTGGAGGCTGGTTTCTCGTCCGGCTTCTGAATTATATATAAAAAAAGGGGGGAATTAGTGGGAGTCTATGGTTTATACTCACGGAGATTGGTGACGGTAGTTTGGGTGGCGAACGAGTGTCTCGTCGGCCTGGGTTTTCGTCTTGGTTTGGAGTCGTGATGAGGTGCGGTGTAGAGTTGACCGGTTCTTCTATGTCGCTGTAGATATCTGTCTACAGAGACTATGGTAGCGTACTGCCACCAGGTGGTTCAAAATCGAATGGGTTCGATTTCACCACCGTTGCTCCTTCTGAATGTTCTGAATGGTAGGCGTGGCTTGAATGACTGAAGAATGTATTCGGCCTTCTGTGGTAGGCATGTGTGAAACCAGTGTTTCGTGGTATAAGGTAGGCTTGTATCTTCGGAGGTTGGAATAGAGTACCGCTCGCCAGTTGGATTGGTTGTGTAACCTTGTGTAGTATGGCTGATGACGGCGCTTCTATTCAGGACGTGGGCGAACCGCTGCTGCCGCCAGTTGTATACCTTGTGTATACCAGTGTATACCGTTATGGTATAACCGTTAAAATATGCTTACGTAGGGAAGTCTTAATGTGGCGAGATAGACTCCAAAGCGGGAGCTTTCTATTTATTTTAAAGAACACATTTGAGATTTAAACTACAAATCAGATGCCCCTTGGGCTAAATACAATAAGTGCCAGGCCTTGACCTAGGGCACGATAGCTCTGACCTCCGGCCGGTAGGTTCGTGACCTACCCAGCCTCTGGCAGTAGGTTCTTCACCTACTCCAGCTCTGCCAACATTACATGGGTGTCATAGAATATATAGGGTTAGAAGGGTTGCTGTAAGCAAGGGCGTTAGTCTCGTTAATCTATGGATTGGGGACGGTTTAGATATATAAGGGTTAGTTGTATAATTGGTGGATATTGTTAGGTATATTATATCTATGTTAGTTTATGCGTAATACACTAGGGCAGTTATAATAAAAGGATTTATGATACGTGTCTGGTGACACTAGGTATCTATACTTGTTTGTCTTCAAATTGTGCTGTGTTAGGGGTGCATGTCGTGGGAAGTGCAAGGTAAGCAAGAGGAAGTCTCGCTCTGTTGCAAGCATGTGGATCACGTGCGTGGTGGGTGATGATTAATAATGAAGGATACATTGCCTCCCTGACCTTTTTGAGGTACGTCCTCGTACCTTGGGTTAAGGTCGTGACAGTGGGGATGGCATACATAATTGAATATAGATATGATAATTTGTAAGTTTGCTGGTGGGTGATATTGATCAACAAAATATGTTTGAATGAGTAAAAAAGGTGGGATTTTTTATGTATATTATCATATCTTTTTTTTTTTGTTTGTTTGTTTTCAGTAAGCTATGTACAAAACATTTTACACTTGTATAATCTCTTTTCAATGAGGACAAATTTCACTGTTCACCATACACTTGTTTCTCTGTTCAATGAGAATTTATTTTATAATCTCTTTTCTATGAGATAGTACTATTTCACTACAGTCATAGCTTACTGAAGACATGACATCCTAAGTGGTTAGTGTGTTTTGTAATTAATATGTTAGATTGTGTAGAGCTAAAAATACATATATAATCATTTAATAGACATATAAACTTATACAAGTTTGTTATTTATGAGAATGGTTATTGGCTAAGATTGTGTAGAGCTGAAAATACATATATAATCATTTAATAGACATATAAACTTATACAAGTTTGTTATTTAAGGCAGTTAATTTATTTTATTTTATTTATCTATTAATATATTTTTATTTATTCATCTTGTTTGAGTGGGTGGGGTTTTTGAGTGTATTATTCCGGGGCTTCACGGTCGGAAGGAAGTAGAGAAGTACTTTTATAGTTATTTAAAATAAAATTTTTTTTTATAAGGAAATGATCGTGAGGACCTATCCCATCGAATCGCATGACGTCCTGCGTCCGATGGTGAATAATTTACGTGTTGGATATGTTCATCTTGGGAATTGTCGTTGTATATTGATTTATCTTAATTTACTATGTTTCGGGTGACTGCCTGGGAGATTTCTTCGCAGTGACATTTTGATATTCTAATTCTACGTTAAAATTGAAAAAGTATTTGTAAGTTAAAATTACATAGTGGATGTTTTGATTATTAGGTTTTGTCTATCGTGGTCTTTGAATTTCTATAGTGTAACTAATAGATAGTTCTACGTGGGCTAATTTACATTTATGGGAATATACAAAAAGAATACAAAATAATATATAAGTACTTATGTACGAGTACTGTGGGTCTTGAAGTCCGGGAGGCACTGGGTAGGTGCCATGAGCGGATGTGAACTGTCGTGGTCCAAGTTGTAATGTCAGCAATTCTCGGTGCGCCAAGGGTGGCGGTGTGTGGTTGGGGTGGGTAAGCGAGAATGCTGACCCGATGCGAAGAGCAGGTATATATATATATATATGTGTGTGTGTGTGTGTGTGTGTGTGTGTGTATATATATATATATATATATATATATATATATATATATATGTGTGTGTGTGTGTGTGTGTGTGCAGAAATCACTTGAACACGTGACCGAACGCTTTCGTATATAAGACGAAAGCGCTCGGTCTCCTTTCTGTTATTTTCCTATTGTTTTTTCTGCATATATATATATATATATATATATATATATATATATATATATATCGATAATTTTTGTGACAGTTGCATACAGGATTCGAACCCGCTGTACTCGGCCGTCCGTAAACTACCTTCCCAGTGCCCTAACCACTAGACCACAGAGGCTATAAAATCCTTGAAACCTGGAACCGAACTGATTCCCGAGGGAAGGAAGATCACTTATACGGGAATCAGTTCGGTTCCAGGTTTCAAGGATTTTATAGCCTCTGTGGTCTAGTGGTTAGGGCACTGGGAAGGCTTTGTCCTCTCCAAAAATTATAAAATGAGGTGTATCACCAGTTGCTACATTAATTTGATTGTTCAGGGTACACTTAACACAAGGAATCAAAGTATCCCAAGTTACACTATGAGGACTTATTAGGGTTCTAAGACATATAATTATCTTTTTGTTTAACCTTTCTACTACCCCGTTACCTTTGGGATGATTCACGAGTATATTGACTTTCTTGATGTGGAATACATTACATAGATTTTCCAAGATTTTGTTATTAAATTTAGTCCCATTATCTGAAACTAAGATATTAGTGTATACCTTGTGTATACCAGTGTATACCGTTATGGTATAAACGTTAAAATATGCTTACGTAGGGAAGTCTTAATGTGGCGAGATAGACTCCAAAGCGGGAGCTTTCTATTTATTTTAAAGAACACATTTGAGATTTAAACTACAAATCAGATGCCCCTTGGGCTAAATACAATAAGTGCCAGGCCTTGACCTAGGGCACGATAGCTCTGACCTCCGGCCGGTAGGTTCGTGACCTACCCAGCCTCTGGCAGTAGGTTCTTCACCTACTCCAGCTCTGCCAACATTACATGGGTGTCATAGAATATATAGGGTTAGAAGGGTTGCTGTAAGCAAGGGCGTTAGTCTCGTTAATCTATGGATTGGGGACGGTTTAGATATATAAGGGTTAGTTGTATAATTGGTGGATATTGTTAGGTATATTATATCTATGTTAGTTTATGCGTAATACACTAGGGCAGTTATAATAAAAGGATTTATGATACGTGTCTGGTGACACTAGGTATCTATACTTGTTTGTCTTCAAATTGTGCTGTGTTAGGGGTGCATGTCGTGGGAAGTGCAAGGTAAGCAAGAGGAAGTCTCGCTCTGTTGCAAGCATGTGGATCACGTGCGTGGTGGGTGATGATTAATAATGAAGGATACATTGCCTCCCTGACCTTTTTGAGGTACGTCCTCGTACCTTGGGTTAAGGTCGTGACAGTGGGGATGGCATACATAATTGAATATAGATATGATAATTTGTAAGTTTGCTGGTGGGTGATATTGATCAACAAAATATGTTTGAATGAGTAAAAAAGGTGGGATTTTTTATGTATATTATCATATCTTTTTTTTTGTTTGTTTGTTTGTTTTCAGTAAGCTATGTACAAAACATTTTACACTTGTATAATCTCTTTTCAATGAGGACAAATTTCACTGTTCACCATACACTTGTTTCTCTGTTCAATGAGAATTTATTTTATAATCTCTTTTCTATGAGATAGTACTATTTCACTACAGTCATAGCTTACTGAAGACATGACATCCTAAGTGGTTAGTGTGTTTTGTAATTAATATGTTAGATTGTGTAGAGCTAAAAATACATATATAATCATTTAATAGACATATAAACTTATACAAGTTTGTTATTTATGAGAATGGTTATTGGCTAAGATTGTGTAGAGCTAAAAATACATATATAATCATTTAATAGACATATAAACTTATACAAGTTTGTTATTTAAGGCAGTTAATTTATTTTATTTTATTTATCTATTAATATATTTTTATTTATTCATCTTGTTTGAGTGGGTGGGGTTTTTGAGTGTATTATTCCGGGGCTTCACGGTCGGAAGGAAGTAGAGAAGTACTTTTATAGTTATTTATAATAAAAAAAATTTTTATAAGGAAATGATCATGAGGACCTATCCCATCGAATCGCATGACGTCCTGCGTCCGATGGTGAATAATTTACGTGTTGGATATGTTCATCTTGGGAATTGTCGTTGTATATTGATTTATCTTAATTTACTATGTTTCGGGTGACTGCCTGGGAGATTTCTTCGCAGTGACATTTTGATATTCTAATTCTACGTTAAAATTGAAAAAGTATTTGTAAGTTAAAATTACATAGTGGATGTTTTGATTATTAGGTTTTGTCTATCGTGGTCTTTGAATTTCTATAGTGTAACTAATAGATAGTTCTACGTGGGCTAATTTACATTTATGGGAATATACAAAAAGAATACAAAATAATATATAAGTACTTATGTACGAGTACTGTGGGTCTTGAAGTCCGGGAGGCACTGGGTAGGTGCCATGAGCGGATGTGAACTGTCGTGGTCCAAGTTGTAATGTCAGCAATTCTCGGTGCGCCAAGGGTGGCGGTGTGTGGTTGGGGTGGGTAAGCGAGAATGCTGACCCGATGCGAAGAGCAGGTATGTTAGGCGGGTCCGGGCCTAACTGATGTGAAGCTGTGGTCTGGGTGGAAGGGGTGGGGGTGGAGGCTGGTTTCTCGTCTGGCTTCTGAATTATATATAAAAAAAGGGGGGAATTAGTGGGAGTCTATGGTTTATACTCACGGAGATTGGTGACGGTAGTTTGGGTGGCGAACGAGTGTCTCGTCGGCCTGGGTTTTCGTCTTGGTTTGGAGTCGTGATGAGGTGCGGTGTAGAGTTGACCGGTTCTTCTATGTCGCTGTAGATATCTGTCTACAGAGACTATGGTAGCGTACTGCCACCAGGTGGTTCAAAATCGAATGGGTTCGATTTCACCACCGTTGCTCCTTCTGAATGTTCTGAATGGTAGGCGTGGCTTGAATGACTGAAGAATGTATTCGGCCTTCTGTGGTAGGCATGTGTGAAACCAGTGTTTCGTGGTATAAGGTAGGCTTGTATCTTCGGAGGTTGGAATAGAGTACCGCTCGCCAGTTGGATTGGTTGTGTAACCTTGTGTAGTATGGCTGATGACGGCGCTTCTATTCAGGACGTGGGCGAACCGCTGCTGCCGCCAGTTGTATACCTTGTGTATACCAGTGTATACCGTTATGGTATAACCGTTAAAATATGCTTACGTAGGGAAGTCTTAATGTGGCGAGATAGACTCCAAAGCGGGAGCTTTCTATTTATTTTAAAGAACACATTTGAGATTTAAACTACAAATCAGATGCCCCTTGGGCTAAATACAATAAGTGCCAGGCCTTGACCTAGGGCACGATAGCTCTGACCTCCGGCCGGTAGGTTCGTGACCTACCCAGCCTCTGGCAGTAGGTTCTTCACCTACTCCAGCTCTGCCAACATTACATGGGTGTCATAGAATATATAGGGTTAGAAGGGTTGCTGTAAGCAAGGGCGTTAGTCTCGTTAATCTATGGATTGGGGACGGTTTAGATATATAAGGGTTAGTTGTATAATTGGTGGATATTGTTAGGTATATTATATCTATGTTAGTTTATGCGTAATACACTAGGGCAGTTATAATAAAAGGATTTATGATACGTGTCTGGTGACACTAGGTATCTATACTTGTTTGTCTTCAAATTGTGCTGTGTTAGGGGTGCATGTCGTGGGAAGTGCAAGGTAAGCAAGAGGAAGTCTCGCTCTGTTGCAAGCATGTGGATCACGTGCGTGGTGGGTGATGATTAATAATGAAGGATACAATTAGGTGTAGTAAAATTACAGATTATCTGATCATAGATTACGGAAGTAATAGTTTCAGCTTTCTTATTGATTATGGGTTGTAATATACAGAATCTTGAAAAATAATCAATAGCAACAAATAGGTATTTAAAGCCGTTCTCGGAAATAGGTAATTCTAATGTATCAATGTGAACTCTTACCCAAGGTTTCTGTGGAATGGGATAGGTGAGTATAGGAGCAGGTTTTGGTGTATTTCCCTTCACCTTTACACATTTTACACACTTTTCTATATAATCATATATAGTTTTCTTCATACCTGGCCAAAAGTATTTAAGTTGTGCTTGTCTATAAGTTTTATCCTTTCCAGGATGTGAACTACAATCACTATCATGAAGTAACTTCAATATCTCATTTACAAGAGTTTGTGGTATAACCAACTAATTTACTTGACCTCTAGAAATATCTTTCCCATTTACAAATGTTTTCCTATACAAAATTCCATTAGTCAAATGAAATTCCTCTATCTTATACCCCTTTGGTAGCTTTGGAGGATCTCCTCATGGGTTCATCAAATGCTTGATTATTGAATCACATGTCTCATCATCTCTCTGTTCTCCTATTAGCATTTCTTCATCTAAAGTTACTAATTCTTCTAAACTACAAATAAAATTAATCAACCCAGTCCCAGTCATTGGTTGACTAATGTTTCTAGAAAGTGGATCTGCTACATTCCTTCTACCCGGAATATATTCAAATTGAACTTCATAGCACTGAAGTATCGCAAACCATCAAGCAAGTCTGCCTCTAAGATTCTTATGCTTAAATAAGTTCTGAATAGCTGTGTGATCAGTCCAAACTCTGATGGGATACCCTAGGATCATATCCCTAAAACTTTCTAAGGAATAAATTACTGCTAAAGTTTCTCTTTCTGTTATAGAGTAGTTTCTCTCCGCACTATTACAAAGTCTTGATGTGTAAGCTATGGGTTTCAAAGTTCCATTTCTCTCTTGCATGAGTATGCCTCCTAATCCTATGTCAGACGCATCAGTACAAAGGATGAATTCTTTTTCATACATACATACATACATATACCAAGGCTTTTCCCCCCTTCCAAGGGAGGTAGCCAAAAAGGGAAAGGCATAAAAACACTCCCACCCATTTCATCCCTAAACACACTCCACACCCCTCCCACCCTCCCTCTCATCTGAGCACCTCCTGGATGACGGGTCATCCCTGCACCCTGCCCACCGCCCTGGGTCAGAAGCAGTGTCGCAAGACACAGCACATCCACAGCAAGGCCGCTTCATTTAATCGGCGACCCCCCTCTCCGTCCCCCCTTGCATATAAGGAGAGGACGGGGAGAAATCCCTTCGGGCTGCGTCCAAATTTACTCACACATACTACCCCACCCCCCACCCCCCCGCCCATTCCTCCTCATGCAATCACAACATCATCCATATACAACCATTCTCCACTCACCTCTGTCTTCCGTCCTCTCCCTTCCTTCCTCAACAGACATTCCCCTCTTCCCCAAAGCCCCCTTCACCCCATCCATCCACCTCATCCTAGGACGTCCCCTCATGTTCACCCCTCCACATCTGCCTTCCATACCTCTTTTACTAGTCTTTCTTCACTCATTCTTTCCATGTGTCCAAACCATCCTAATATTCTTTCATCAACCCTATCTCCCAGCTCCTTTTTCACCCCTGTTCTCCTCCTCACCTCCTCATTTCTCACTCTATCCAGCCTAGTAACCCCCACCATACTTCTCAGACACCTCATCTCAAACACATTCAAACTCCTTCTCTCTTCTTCTCTTATGTTCCACGTTTCTGCCCCATACAGTGCTGTTGGCACAATCACTCCTTCATACAGTCTCCTCTTCGCATCCATTCCCAAATGTCTATTCCTCATTACACTCTTTAATCCACCAAGGCATTTACTCGCTTCTCTCAATCTACATTCTACCTCCACCTTCACTCCACCTTTTCCTGCTACACTTGCACCCAAGTATCTAAAACTATCCACTTCCTCCAGTCGCTCTCCCTTAATGTTCACTTCCAGTCTACTGCCACTTTCACCCCTTGTACATCTCATCACCTTACTTTTACCCACATTTATCTTTAGCTTTCTTCTATCACATACTCTCCCAAACTCTGCCACCAGCTTCCTCAATCCCTCCTCTGACCCTGCCACAAGCGCAGTGTCGTCCGCAAACAACAGCTGGCTCACCTCCCACTTTTCTCCATTTTCTTTAACCATCTCCAATCCCTGACCCACTACCCTAGCATTCACCTCTCGCACCACCCCATCCATGTATAAGTTGAACAGCCAGGGCGACATAACGCATCCTTGACGAAGTCCCACCTTTACTTCAAACCACTCACTCTCTCCATTTCTAATCCTGACACAAGCTCTACTACTCTCATAAAAACTCTTGACAGCTCCCAAAAGTTTTCCTCCTATCCCATAAATCTGCATAACCTCCCACAGTGCCTTTCTGTCTACCCTATCATAAGCCTTTTCCAGATCCATAAAAGCCCAAAAAACATCCTTCCCCTTTCCTATAGCTTTCTCACATATCTGTCTTACCACAAAGATCTGATCTACACAACCTCTACCTGTCCTAAATCCACACTGTTCCTCACCAATTACTCCTTCTGTTCCTCTCCTAATCCTCTCAATTAAGATCCTCCCATAAGCCTTCCCTACTACACTTAACAGGCTAATCCCTCTGGAACTACTACATTCACACTTGTCCCCTTTTCCCTTGTAAAGAGGAACTATACAGGCACTTCTCCAGTCCTCCGGTTCTCTACCCTCTCTCCAGCAAACATTAAATAACCTCACCAACCAGTCCACCATCACTGAACCTCCCTTTTTCAGACATTCTGCATGGCATCCATCCAGACCAGGTGCCTTACCTGCTTTCATCATTTTTACAACTGCCTTCACCTCATCCTTCCTTATTTCTCCTCCATTCTCCTCACTCCTCACTCTCATTTTCTTTGCATTTCCCACTGCAGCTATCTTTCCTTCCCTATCCTCCTTGACATTTAGCAACTCCCTAAAATATTCTGCCCATCTTCCCCTTACTGCCATCTCTTCCATTATCATCTCTCCATCTGTACCTTTTACCTTTTCTTCCCTACTTGATTCGCCTCCTCTTCCTCTCTTAATTTCTTTCCAAAACATCTTTTTATTACTTTCAAAATTTTCTGTCATACTCCTACCCCATTTCACATCTGCTCTCCTCTTTGCCTCCTTTACCTTTTGCTTTACTTCTATTTTCTTTTCTTTGTACGTCTCATATGACTCCCCCGTCCTCTTTTGTAACCAATCTGTGAATGCTCGCTTCTTCTCTTCTACAACCTTCTTTGTTTCCTCATCCCACCATTCACTACCCTTTCTTCTATTTCCCCCTGTCCTTCTTGTTCCACACACCATCCTTGCACACTTTAAGACTCCCTCCTTGAACCATCCCCATTCCTCCTCCACCCCCATCTCTGCTCCATCCTTTACTCCCTCCCACTCCTCCTTCAGCTTCTTTTCGTACTCCTTCTCCTTTTCCTTTTCATTCAAGGAGTTCACTCTAAGCACCTCCCTACCTTTTGTCCCTTTCCTCTTTCTCCATCTATCCTCCACTCTCAGCTTACCTTCCACCAAAAAATGATCTGATATTCCCCCACCCTCTCCCCTTAGCACATGTACATCCTTAACTCTTCCTATCATAATCCTATTTACCACTACATAATCCATTAGCGCTCTATCTACCACCCTTCCCTCCACCACCCTCTCCCATGTGTACTTATGCTTGACTTTCTTCCGAAACACTGTATTTGCTATCATCAACTCTCTTTCTAGACACATTTCCACCATCAACTCTCCACTACGATTCTTTCCTGGAACTCCACACTTCCCAACCACTCCATCGATTGGACCATTTCCCACCCTAGCATTAAGGTCTCCCAGTACTATTACATTGACATTTCTTCCTAAACCCTCTATGCACTCATTTAAATCTATCCAAAAGGCCTCCCTTTCTTCCACGCTCTTCTCACTGCCAGGCCCATATGCACTTACAAAGACCCACATCTCCTTTCCCAGTTTCACCTTCATCCACATTATCCTTGAGGAAACCTCCTTCCACTCCACTACCTGTTTACCTATCTCCTCACTTACTAGAATAGCCACCCCTTCCCTCCCTCGCCCTCTCTTCACTCCTGATAACCTCCCACTTACACTCCCAAACTTACACTCACCCTTCCCTTTCAACTTAGTTTCACTCAAAGCCAACACATCCATCTTTCTTCTCACAAACATACTACCTATCTCTTCCCTTTTACTCTCATCTGTACCACATCCACGCACATTAAAAGATCCAAACCTTAGGGTGCTGGCCCGAGTCCCTCCAGCACCCCTTATGCCTTCACTTTTGTTTTTAGGATATATGCCCCGTGGGGCTACAGGGAGAAGGAAAAATTAGAATAGGTGAACTCGTGAGTTTCTCTTTCAACTTGTCAAAAGCTTGCTGTTGTGCAGGTCCCCATATGAACTTTGAGTCCTTTCTTAACAATGAACTTAGTGGATTAGCAATGTCAGCATAACTTTGAATGAATTTTCTATAATATCTTGTTAATCCCAAAAAGCTCCTAACCTTGTCTACATTGGTCGGAACTGGAAAATTCTTGACAGCGTCAACCTTTGAATTTACTGTACTAAGTCCGTGTCTGTCTATCTTATGTCCTAAGTAAATGACACTGTCTTGCAAGAACTTACATTTTTCAAGTTTTACTTTTAACCCTGCTTCTCCTAGTCTTGAGAATATCAAATCCAATTTCTTAAAGTGCTCCACGGCAGTCTGAGAAACTATTAAAATGTCATCTAGAAATACACTGGCAGTGTTTCCTAACAATCCATCTAGAATAGTATTCATTAATCTCATGTAAGTTAATGGACTATTACATAACCCAAATGGCATTCTCTTGAACTCATAATGTCCTGTTGTAGTAGAAAATGCTGTAAACTCTCTTGAATCTTCATGCAATTCTATTTGCCAAAAAGCTGATTTGATATCTATAGTACTAAAATATCTATTCTCAGTTCCCAAACTTCTCAAAATGTCACCGATAATGGGTAATGGTAACCTATCACGAATGGTGTGCTTATTCAATTCCCTGTAATCAATAACTGGGCGCATAGTTCCATCAGACTTTGGTACTAAGGTGAAATACACGCTGAGTATTTCACCTGATAAAGAATACTGCCAATGTCACTGAACTAATAACAATGTAGGAATTTTGTCTAATATAAAACCAAAGGATTTTATTCAGCTGAGGGCTAGCCCAACGACGCCCAAGTAACTTGTGTCGATTTGTTGTCTTATGGCTCCTGCTGGCCTGCAACTAAAAGCTTCTTTTAGCCCAAGTGAAAATGCTCCAGCCTCGCGAGGCTTATTCGAAAAGTCCGAAATTTCTTTCCAAAAGAACAAAAGATCGTTTTTCGTGATCGTTTTCCTTGTGGTTTGCCCAATTATATCATCTTATTATGGAGCCCAATCATAAAGCCCAAAAAACTTGCACATCAAGACTTCAATGTCTTTTTTCGCACCGAGTCTGTCCATTTACTAAGCCCATTCAAAAAAGCCCATAATCAATCTTCAGAGCCTATAAGGTCTTTGTAATGACTTTTTGACATCAACTTTGGCTCGTACGTCGGAAGCCTGTTGGAAAAAGCCCATGATTTTCTCCTGGAGGACCGTATGGTCTCTTCAATGACCTTTTGGCCCTTTTTCTTAGCCCGTTTGAAAAAGGCCGTAAGTTCTTCAATGTCCATAAAGGTCTTGACAAAGACTTGTCGGGTGCCCGGGCCATGGCGTCGTGTTGAAGGGACTTTGAGTCTTTGTCCGCAAGAGTTCGGGGGAGCGCCAGTCACTGCATGGCTTGCCAAGCCATTCATCGAAGGGACGTTCTTCGGTGGCGTCTTATCCCCCAACTTCCTTCCTCTTCCGCGGGGCAAGACTTCTCCTGAGCACAAGCTTCCTCACGACACAGATTGATAGTGTAACAAAGAATGACAGTAGAATAGTAGTAGTAGTATAAGTATCATTACATATGTATGAATTATTATCATTATTATTATTATTATTATTGTTATTATTATCATTATTATTATTATTATTATTATTATTATTATTATTATTATTATTATTATTATTATTATTATTATTATTATTATTATTATTATTATTATTATTATTATTATTATCATGATTATTATTATTGTTGTTGTTGTTGTTGGATTTGTTGTTGTTGTTGTCATTGGTATTATTACTATCACACACAAGTGGACAAGATACAGGGATGACCCGTCATCCAGGAGATGCCGAGATAAGAGGGAGGGAAGAGGGTAGGGGGGAGTGGAGTATGTCGTGGATGGAATAATGGGTGGGATTGGTTTCTATGCCTTTGTCTTTTGGCTATCTCCCGTGTAAGAGGGAAAAAGCCTTTGGTATATATGTATGTATATATATATATATATATATATATATATATATATATATATATATATATATGTATATATATATATATATATATATATGTATATATATATATATATATGTGTGTGTGTGTGTGTGTGTG